>NC_057806.1:710559657-710859657 GCF_018294505.1 Triticum aestivum
GGGGCGGCGGCGGGGACGATGACGACGACGACGGGCGACGGGCGGCGACGATGGGAGCGGCGCGCGAGAGGTTGACGAAAGAAGTGGGGAGATGTAACTGAAATTTCGTAAGTGCTGTATATATAGGGTGAGCCTTTAGTACCGGTTGGAGCCACCAACCGGTACTAAATGCCTACTTTGGCCAGGCAAAGAGGCAGGAAGAGCAGGCCTTTAGTACCGGTTGGTGGTTCCAACCGGTACTAAATGCCTACTTTGGCCAGGCAAAGAGGCAGGAAGAGCAGGCCTTTAGTACCGGTTGGTGGTTCCAACCGGTACTAAAGGGTGGTATTTAGTACCGGTTGGAGCCACCAACCGGTACTAAAGGCCTTGCGCTACCACCCCAAAGTTTAGTCCCACCTCGCCCGGCGAAGGGCAGCCGCACTGGTTTATAAACCCAGCCGCGGCTACCTCTTCGAACTCCTCTATATAGCAGGCTTCTGGGCCTAATTAATTAGGGCGCGCTGCCCTGTGAGTCTGCTGGCCCTTCTGGGCCTACATTTGCTGCACACCCTAGGTCTGGCAGGCCCACTGGGCAGCGCGCCAACAAATTTTTTATATAGTTTTTTCTTTTCTGCATTACTTATTTTTTTCTATTTATTTTTGAGTAGTTTTTTATATAGTTTTTTCTTTTTTGCATTATTTATTTTCTTCTATTTATTTTTGAGTAATTTTTTGTATAGTTTTTTATTTTCTGCATTATTTATTTTCTTCTATTTATTTTCTTCTGGAAATTGAATGCTGCATACTGAACAATTAGGTAAATGACCGAAAAACAACAAATGATGTCAGAACATGTTGGAAATTGATGACATCACTTTAAATGCTGGATACTGAACACAAAAGAAGTCCGGAGTTCAAATAAGTTTAAAAAACATTGAAGTGGCCATGTAACAGATGAGTTCTCGTCCGAAACCCTGATACTCGGAAAGAGTATGTCCAGTTTGTACACGAAGTGCGTCCAGTTTTTGCCGTGACCTTCTCTACTATTTCGCGCATGCTATGCGGGTGATATGATGATACCATGCCAAGTTTCAACATTTTCAGGATTCATTTTATAGTGATTTTCAATTTCACGGTCATTTAGCTCTCTAAACAATTAGGTAAATGACCGAAAAACAACAAATAATGTCAGAACATGTTGGAAATTGATGACGTCGCTTTAAATGCTGTATACTCACGGCTTATAAACCGCTCATACTGCCTCTCTCTTGGCGAAGATCACAAGATAGTTTGGTTAAATTGCATTACTTGTAAGTCCAGTTAACATGGATGCTTATGATGCAAGAGCAACAGCAAAAGTGAAAATTTGGCACAAATAGGTAGTTGTGTAACTAAAATAGGTAGGAGGAGAGATAGCTCTTATGTCACAAAAAAGAAGTTGTATCAAACCTTTTATGTCGGATCTAGAACAAACCAATTGGTATCGCCATCATACAGCCCAACCGTGGCTCGTGATGCATATATATGCATATCAAATGCAGGGTTGGACGTATGATGGCGAATCCGAATGATTTGTATTCAGTCGATGAATTGGTAGATGTATGCAGTCGATGAACTAGTAGATGTATGTAGTCGATGAACTGAAAGACTTATGCAGGGAAGGCGAGAGGTGGGCTATATATAGGGTCGTCTGGCTCACAAAGTGATTATGGTAGTTTCGATCCAACGACTCACATGAGCTAGGAAGAAACACACCCTTGATCCAACGACTCGCAAGAGCTAGAAAGAAACACACAATCCGTGTGATTCTTCCTGATTGGTGGGATGCACATTAGTACCCACTCTGGGCTTCGGTGAGAGTTGTAGAGGGGCTAGGGTTTCGCCATAGAGGGGCTCCGGAGCATCGGGATGGCACGAAAAGCTAGGAGTTGGCATACCATGTGTTTAAAAGTGCTCTTAGGATGGTACATGCCAAATATTCACTCACTCCTTGTGTAGGGTCTTCACCGGCATCGATTCCTCACTCTGAGTCTAAGTACTTATAGGCTGAAAGTACCATAACCGACGAACATGAGGGAATCTTGTGTAGAGGTGGTTCATGCCATTGTTTTGGGACTTCCTAGGGACCACCCTAACAAAACCAAGCAAAGAGTTGCACATTAGTACCCACTCCGGACTCCGAAACCCTGATACTCGGAAAGAGTTTGTCCAGTTTGTACACGAAGTGCGTCCAGTTTTTGTCGTGACCCTCTCTACTCTTTCGCGCATGCTATGCGGGTGATATGATGATACCATGCCAAGTTTCAACATTTTCAGGATTCATTTTGTAGTGATTTTTAATTTCACGGTCATTTAGCTCTCTAAACAATTAGGTAAATGACCGAAAAACAACAAATGATGTCAGAACATGTTGGAAATTGATGACGTCGCTTTAAATGCTGCATACTGAACACAAAAAAAGTCCGGAGTTTAAATAAGTTATTAAAAATAAAAAAGAGGTGCAATGCTGGTTAATTTGCTTCAAGCCATTCGGAATAGTGTAGACTACACTGCACATAGCTCAGTGCAATCTATGCTATTCCGCAAGGCTTGAAGCAAATCAACATGTAGGTGAGCATTGCAACTCTTCGTCATTGTCTATGCACTCACGGCTTATAAACCGCTCATACTGCCTCTCTCTTGGCGAGGTGGGACTAAAAACAGCTTGCTATAACCTCATTAGTACCGGTTCGTGGTACGAACCGGCACTAAATGGTGATGGTGGGGCCATAGCCTGACCGCAGGCTGACACAGCCTCTTTAGTACCGGTTCGTGGCATGAACCGGTACTAAAGGTTCGCCATGAACCGGTACTATTGATCGCCGCCACGAACCGGCACTAATGTACACATTAGTGCCGGCTCTAATTCAAACCGGCACTAATGTGCTTCATGTTTGACCCTTTTTCTACTAGTGCCCGTAGGCTTATCTCGGGCGGTCCCGACGGCCTTGTCTATGCCGACGGCCCCGTCAGCATAGATTTATGTATGCCGACGGCTTTTCTACGCCTACGGCCCATCCTTGGCCGTCGGCATAGGTGCGGCGATGCCGACGGCGATTTGGCCGTCGGCAAACCCGGTTTTTCTGGTAGTGTGCCCATGATACGAGACCCGGCCGGGTTCTGGGACACACAGGTGGCCCGGGCAAACAAGTCCGGCACCGCGGCTGACTTGGTGGTCGGCCAGTTCATCGTCTTCATCCGCGACTCGGAGCTATCCCACCGCGTCTTGGCCAACGTCCGCCCCGACGCCTTCCAGTTCGTCGGCCACCCTTTCGGCAAGAAGCTCTTTGGTATCTTCTACCTGTTCGGCGACGAGCACAAGGACCTGCGCTGTAGGATGGCGCCCAACTTCACGCCGCGCACTCTTTCAACCTACGCCGCCGTCCAGCAGCGCATCATCCTCGCCCACATCCGGAGGTTGCTAGACCGGAACCGGAGCTCAGCCGCGACGCCGACGCCCATACCCATACAGGTAACCTGCCGCAACATAAACCTTGAGACCTCACAGACGGTCTTCGTAGGGCCGTACCTCACCGAGGAGGCGAGGCAGAGATTCGACAAGGGCTACGCTCTCTTCAACGCGGGTCTCCTGGCAATGCCCGTGGACCTGCCCGGGTTCGCCTTCAGACGGGCGAAGCTGGCCGTGGCGCGCCTGGTGCGCACGCTCGGGCAGTGCGTACGGCAGAGCAAGGCACGGATGCGCGCCGGCGGCGAGCCGGAGTGCCTCGCTGACTACTGGATGCAGGCACTGGTGAAAGAGATGGACGCGGACGCGACGCCTCCCATGCACACCGATGACGTCGAGCTTGGGGGCTTTCTGTTCGACTTCCTCTTCGCCGCCCAGGACGCGTCCACCTCTTCGCTCTGCTGGGCTGTCTCCGCCCTCGCGTCCCACCCAGACGTCCTCGCCCGCGTGCGCGCCGAGGTGTCCGCGATCTGGTCGCCGGAGTCTGGGGAGCCCATCACCGGCGAGATGATCCAGCAAATGAAGTATGTTGGCCCTGTCCCGATGCCGAGTACTTTCCGGCGACGACGACGACCGACGATGAACGACGATGACGAACCAACGCTAGCTACTGAACTGCTCCTGCCGATGCAATCGCGACGAAGTCTCTTTACGTCGAGATGCAGCGCACCACAGAAAGCTTCTACTAGCTGATGCACCGCAGTGCAAAGCTAGCTGTCCAAGCTGATTGATTTTGCTTCACGCCTAAACACGTACGTACGCAACAGCCTTTGGGCTGAATACTCAACGCACGCACAAGAGACTCGGCGTATTGCCAAAGGCTCGTATCGAGCCTTATTACTTTATTGATCAACTCAGGATACAAGGGTACAGGGGTACATGCACATATATATAACAGCTAGGCTGCCTAGTTACAAACCGAATCAGCATGGAATACTAATCCTACAAGGTAACTATCTCATGCACTAGCTGAACACGGATACGTACATGTATAATCCGATTGGACGTTGGGTTTACTTCCAACAATCACCCCCCTAAACACGACGTCGTCATGTCACAGCTCGGACGCCGATTCTTCTTTGCATCTCCAGAATCTTCTCTCGATCCAAAGCTTTAGTCAGGATGTCCGCCAGCTGATCATCGGTGCGAATATAGTTGACCTTCGTCTTACCTTCTTCCGCGCAATCCTTCTTATAATGATACATCGTATCAATGTGCCTGCTCCTATCATGCCGCACTGGATTCTCGGGTAGAAAAGCTATAAACTCACTGTCAACGTCGAGCACCACTTGTTCTGGATCTCGATCCATGAGATCACCGTGTAGCCTCCTTTGCCACACACCTTGACACTCTGCTTCGCTTGAAGTCGATGTCACCACTTTCTGTCTTCGTGATAGCCAGCTTACTATGCTTCCACCAAGGAAATATGCCACGTCCGAGGTACTCTTACGATCATCAACAATCCTTTCCTTGTCACTACCACTATACCTGAGTAGTTTCACCATCTCCTTCTTGCTCAGCTCAAGACGAGGTTTCATTGAAGCGACAATGTGATTGTAATGTTTCATGCCACGGCCTTCAAGTACCTTCCTTGCATATGCCTCCTGGCATAGTGTGATCCCCTCCGGCTTTTGATGTACCTCTGTCCCGAGGTTGCAACTCAAAAGGCCTAGATCATCCATCTTGAAAAGCTCCTTCATCTGTAGCTTGAACTTTGCAATCACCTCTTCATCTGCTCCAGTTATCAACAGATCGTCGACGTAGATGCCAACTAGTAGACGATCCCTTCCTTCACCTCTCTTGTACATCGCATGCTCTAGTGGGGCTTTCTCAAATCCAAGAGAAATTAATGTCTGATCAAGTTTGATGTTCCACGTCCGAGAGCCTTGTCGTAGCCCGTACAAGACTTTGTGTAGCTTCAGTACCTTGTGTTCCTCTCCCTCTTTGATGAATCCCGGTGGCTGATTCACATACACATCTCCTTCTAACTCGCCATTCAAAAAAGCGGGTTTTACATCCATGTGATGTATCTTCCATGATTCCTGAACCGCGAGAGCGATGAGTAATTCCACCGATTTCACCTTTGCAACGGGAACGAACACTTCTTCGAAGTCCGCACCTTCCTCTTGCACGTACTCTTTGGCTACTAGCCTCACTTTGTGCTTCACGGACCCATCGGCATCTTTCTTAATCATAAATTCCCACTTGAGATCCATGATTTTTTCATTGTCGGGAAGATCCACAAGCTCCCATATATTGTTGTCGTGGATCGACCTCAGCTCCTCTTCCATAACCTGACGCCAACACTCCTTTGTGTTCGCATCCTTAAAATCCGCCGGTTCCTTGGCGCTTGCTAGACACCGCTGTCCACTCCTTTTCACTTTTACCGGGCCTATTGTCCGAAGAGCTTGCTTCGGTTGCATGCTTGACACCGGTTCAAGCAATACTAACGCAGCCGGGGTCCCTCCCAGTACGCCTCCGTGCGAGCCATCTGGTCTGCATGGACTGCTGACCTGCTCCTCAGGTGCAACGCCTCGTGCAGCACGCTTTAACCCATATGGCATGCTGCTAATGCCTGGTTGAAAACCTCCTGGTGAAGAGCCTAGCTCACCACCACGTGAACCACCAGGCCCACTTGCTTCATGGCTTTCACGTCTGCTGCGTGATGGGCTGCATGCCGTCGTTACTGCGTACTGACCACCGGATACCATCGAGCTGGTCCTATTTTCAGAACACTCTCCAGCGTGTCTCAAGCTAGCCGCACAGGTCGATGATGCACCAGCCTCTTCCGATGCGTCAGTGTTCACTGTATATTTGTCCAGCTTTGCATCAACACCAACAACGGTCGTAGCACTTGTGTCTGTTGTTTCTTCGTGGACTTCCGGCGTCACGTACGCCTTTATTTTCTCTGGATGCATCGCACGAAGACTGCTTCTCCATGGTCGAGTACACGCGGCAATAGCTGCGTCCGCTCCAGCGAAGTTAGCACTTATGCCCGTAACATCGACGTAATCTTCGGAACCACCCCCCATGTCCGTAGCGTCGACATGAGTTTCCGAACCACGATCATGATGGCAAATTTTTTCTTCCACGAGCGCGACAATTTCTTTAGTCGGCGCTCGAAGAACTGGATCCTCCTCATCCACGAGTTCAGTCATCAACATCATGTCACCGTCGTCACCTTGCTGGGCTATGAGCGCCTTCTGCTTCGGTGCTTCCTCGCAGTCAGCCTTGAAGTGACCAAGGAGGCCACAGTTATAACACCTCACTTTTCTGATGTCAAACTTCCTCCTCGGTGGTGCAGGTGCAGCCTCATCATCTGAGTCGTCGTCCGAGTCAGCGAAGTTCTTTCTCGTCGAACGCTGCTTCCCCTTCTTCTTGCTACTGCTTATGGATCTGCCTCGCTTTTCCAGGGCGATCCACTGCGCCTTTGTGAGCATCACAAGCTCGTCGTTCTTCCCGTCCCCAAGACTGTACCGCATACGCTCATCGTGAGCCTTGTACCGTCCGACAAGATCGTCGATGGAGAGAGTCGCGAGATCGACGCACTGCTCGATCGCCGTGACAATTTGCAGGTACCGGGGAGGGGCCGCGCGCAAGAACCGCCGGACAACCGAGGCCTCCGTGAGGTTCTCTCCAAGCGCGCGAATCCGATTGACGAGAGTAGCCACCCGTGAAGCGAACGCGTCCACGGACTCATCGTCGCCCATGACCAAAGTCTCGTAGTTCCTTAGGAGAGTTTGGAGATTGGCTTGCTTGACACGGGTGTGTCCCTCGAACATGAGCTTCAGCGTATCCCACACCTCCTTCGCCGTTGCTTTGGTGATTAGGTGTTGGAGGACATCCATCGGCATCACCGAGTAAATCGCTGACGCCGCCTGCCGATCCTTCCGGTGCTTGGCTCCCTCCTTCTTGAACGCGTCGCCTCCGGGATCCACCGCGTCCCATAGCTCGTTGGCGCGGAGACCACACTCCATGAGGGCCTTCCAGACCCCGAAGTTCTCGCGATCAAACCGTGGATACGACGAACTCGCCGGAGCAGCAATTACTTTAGCTGCACCGGAGTACTCCACCAGCTGCTTGGTCTTGTCCTTCTCGTCGTCCGACATGATCTCCCGTTACTAGAAGATCAACCTTGCTCTGATACCAATTGTTGGCTCTGTCCCGATGCCGAGTACTTTCCGGCGACGACGACGACCGACGATGAACGACGATGACGAACCAACGCTAGCTACTGAACTGCTCCTGCCGATGCAATCGCGACGAAGTCTCTTTACGTCGAGATGCAGCGCACCACAGAAAGCTTCTACTAGCTGATGCACCGCAGTGCAAAGCTAGCTGTCCAAGCTGATTGATTTTGCTTCACGCCTAAACACGTACGTACGCAACAGCCTTTGGGCTGAATACTCAACGCACGCACAAGAGACTCGGCGTATTGCCAAAGGCTCGTATCGAGCCTTATTACTTTATTGATCAACTCAGGATACAAGGGTACAGGGGTACATGCACATATATATAACAGCTAGGCTGCCTAGTTACAAACCGAATCAGCATGGAATACTAATCCTACAAGGTAACTATCTCATGCACTAGCTGAACACGGATACGTACATGTATAATCCGATTGGACGTTGGGTTTACTTCCAACAATCACCCCCCTAAACACGACGTCGTCATGTCACAGCTCGGACGCCGATTCTTCTTTGCATCTCCAGAATCTTCTCTCGATCCAAAGCTTTAGTTAGGATGTCCGCCAGCTGATCATCGGTGCGAATATAGTTGACCTTCGTCTTACCTTCTTCCGCGCAATCCTTCTTATAATGATACATCGTATCAATGTGCCTTCGGTGTATTAGGTAGATGGGCTGGACAAATGAGCGGCGTGAAGAGCCATGACCAATCCTTTACCGTCCTCGAGCCCCACGCCGCTTTTCCCCCTCCGCGCTGTCCGGCCTCCCCTGCTCCTCAATCCTGCTCCGAGCTCCTCCTTCCCTGCACCCGTCCTCACGACCGCCGACCTCGCTGACCTCTCCTCGCGCCTAGCCATCTCTCTCCATTCTCCTTCCCTCCTCCTGCCGTTGTCTCTCTTTGCTGCTTATCCCTCTTTGTGTCTCTGTTCCCGCAAGAGCCGCCATGGACGGCCGCAGCAAGCAGCCGACGACACTCGCGACGCAACCGGAGTTGCTCCCCGTCGGGCCTCCGACCAGACCGAGCAGCAAGGTCGGCCCGTCGCGCCCCCTTCCTTCCTGGTTTTCCTTCCTTATCCCCTACCTCACCTCTGCCTCCCTTCTCTCTGCCTTGTACAAGAGAACGCCATGGACGCCGAGCTCGCCAAACCCCGCCGCCAGGGACCCCCTCCGGCGCTCCCTCGACCCGCGCCGCCCCGGATCCGGTTCTCCCCTCCGCCGCCTCACGGCCTCTTGCACCGCCGCTTTCTCTCCTGGGCCTCTTCCCCGACGCTCGAGGTGCAGCAGGGTGGGCGCTGCCACGTTCTCGATCCAGTCGGATCTGGCGCAAGTCGCCGGCATCCGGCGCCGCGCGCCGTGATTCCAGATCGGGCGTAGGTCGCCACCAGGAGAGCAGGAGCGGCGGCTGCAGCAGAGGAGGCCCACCCTGGTCAAGCCCGCATCCTGGTGGCCGTGTGCAGAAGAGGAGAGGTCGAGGATGGGCGCCAGTTCGTGGAGGAGACGCTCGACACAGGTGAGCCGTTTCTTCACTGTTTACTCTCTTCCCATGGTAACCTGCGACTGAATGTTTTGTGCTGCTGCATTTGTTCAGAGAAGTTTTGTTCTGTACTTCCAGGAACAGTCCACCGGTCCATATCTTCGTGTCTATTGTCTATTGATCTGCCAATATTGTGTTAATCAAGGAGGAAAGAAAGGATGCAGTCTAAGCCCTCACACTTTCCGGTAAGAAAAAGATAACTAACATACATGTTTGCATTAGTGACGTGTTCTTTTCTCTCCTGGATGGTTATCAATGCAGTCCATAGAGAACAAGTTGCTAAAAAAATATGGGATGCAGTTAGCTTATCAGTGACCACTTACCAATTTTTTGCTAAATTACAAATTGAATCCACAGTACAATATTGTACTTTTATCAAATTGCATAAATTAGTGTGACATTTTCATGAATACTATGAAGGGAGCTCCATTCTGTAGTGCTCTTTGCCCTTGGTGGCTTCAGATAAAAAATCCACCGATTAACTGAAAGTATGTCAAGATACCCTTTATGCTTATTGGTTATTTGCTTCATGTGGTTTCCATTTTTAACTAGATGGGCAATTTTAATCTCAGTGTTTATATATCTCTTCTCATGCTCTTTTTTAAATTAGTGTATTCTTTTCATGAATATTCTGCAGGAAGTGCTCTTTACCCTTGGCGCCTTAGAATGAAAATATGTTGCTTAACTGAAAGTATGTCAAGATACCCTCTATGCTTACCTGTTTGTTGCTTCACGTGGTTTCCATTTTTAACTACATGGGCAAAAAGTAATAAACATAGGTTTATTTATAATCAAATTACTTAGCTTTTTTTGAGCCATGGAACCTGCAGTTTTACACTGCCAGATTGCGACATGGAAAAGCATAATGTACTTTGCGACACCCCTGTGCATTAGTGCCTCTTTGATCAGCTCTGTTATGGCATTGGATAAGCCTTTAGTACAGTGAGCTTTGGCAGGAAATGGTTCTACCATTCTTGAACAGCACCTGTACTAAAACTGAATAAGTAAATGCAACCAACATACCCTTTCCTGCTATCTATGATTACTCCACAAGTTGTTTTAGTTTTAGTCTGACATGGTAGCTAACACCAGTATTATAAATTGTTCATATCTATCTTCTTTGACCATACTACATATGCATAATACTGATCAATGGCAATATAAACCTTGTATGGCCTTTTTTATGAGCGATAATCTAAGACTTACAAAATCATCATACGATTTCCTAATGGATCCTGTACACATTCCACCAAGGATTATTTTGGATGCTATGCTGAAACACACTATAGCTCCCAAAAGCTGTGTACTACACCCAGCCTACAGGAGACATTGGTATAGAGACTGTGATTGAGTTTTATCCATCTCTGCAGCACTTGCCAAACAGCACTGTCAAGAGATTTGTTTGTCAGTCTGAGTCATCTTGCTACTTTTTCCGGTTTATTTACATATGAAATCACCAGAATTTTTTGCCATGGCTCTGGTTCTTGATATGGTGCTTAAAAGCACTATTCCATCCTGAATAGTCGCATACAGTTTTTTGTTTTAACCGCGCTGGGAATCTCATGCTTCCAGCAAGATGGCTGGCCATAATTAGCAACGCTGCTGGCCGTCATTATTTATGCTATAGAGATCGTACTGGGAGCTGCTGCTGTATCGTTAGTGTTGCATTGCATATTTAGGCACTTAGTACTTACTGCCATGGCATGTTAATGTCAAGAGCCATTTCTGATGAGCTCCATGGCATGTTAATGTCAAGAGTCATTTGTTGATGAGCTGCTTCCTACAGTGAATGTTTGTGGCCCTGCCAGGTTTCTCTGCACTGATAGTGTGCAATTGAGAAGTATGATGTGCCAAACAGATTCAAAATTCCGATTGTTGCTGGCCATTTGTATAAACACATTGCGTTATGTATTTTCTACTGTTCTTGTGCCCTAATGTACTATTCGGGTGTCATTCTCTTTATGTCTGAATGATGCTCCACGTATTATGAGTCTTTCGACCTGTGGAATATATCCCTAATCCCACTTATATTCGCTGTGATTCTTGATCGGGCGCAGATCTTTGCGCCGCCACCTCTCCTCCTCCTCGTCCTCCTCTCTTTCTCCCATGCCACCACCGTTGCAAGGAGTAGGGGAGATAGGCGCCGAGGACAAGAAGCAATGGGTTGGTTGAGGCTCGTTCGAGGAGCGCCAGTAGGCGACCGATGTGTCGCTCTCCCGTCGTTCTTTCTTCGTCAGGAAAGGCGCAGCCTGCTACTCAAGCCCCTCTGCTTCGCTCCTTGCAGAGGTACGTCCACCTTCTCCTTCCCCATTTATCTTGCCCCGTTGTGCTCTTGCCATAGCTTCTCCTAACCGAGGCTTTCGCCGCTCCTCAACTCTCAGCAGGAGAGGCACGGGCGCCACCACACTCAAGAGACAGACGAGGACATGAAGCTTTCGTGGAGATGACGAGGTGGCCGCCGCTGCACCCCCACGCCGTGGACGCGAAGATTCCCATCCTCTCTGCCCTCGATAACCACTTCGGCGGCGCCGTGAACAACAGCAATGGCCTCTTCACGGCAGGCGCAGACCGCAGGGTCGTCTTCCTCTCCGGCCTCTTCCACACAATCAGATTCAGGCCTTCTCCCTCTGCATCTCTGTAAAAACATGGTAAATATTTCTTCAGAGTATAACCCCATCGTAATAACCCCATCCTACTCTGTTAATCTGAAGACAAGTTACCCAGTTCTCTCTTACTACTATATTCGCATCGTCCGAGCGAGAAAGTTAGTGGTCAGCATAAGTTACTGCAATTGATCCTTTATTACCAGCTTTCTCTTCCTTTACATGTGGCCTTCTTTAGTAGTCTATTCACCAAGTGTTCCTGTTTATAAGCTGGCAGCAGAACAATTTATCATGCTTAGCTTGCAAGGTGGTGATTGCAACCATGTGAATGACTCCTTATGACTCTCAGCAGCAAGACGATCTGCGGTGACCTAGAGGTTGATAAATTTAGTTAAGGAACATATAGACATTTGATTACTTCCTCTGTTATCAAAGGGGACAGGGATGCGTAGGTGATTGTCGTGTTGAAGATGCATAGTGGATAGACAGATGTAAGTAGTCTCTAGCTTGATTATAATTTTCTTGGTTATTGCAGTGTAAGGGCGTTCAAAATTTTCTTCTTCTAGGAATGATTGAGTTCACTCTCCTTCCTGAGCCGTTGGCTGTTGGCCATGTGAAAGGTACCTTCCTTTTCCTTGCTTGTATTTATGATTTTGTAGCATTCAGACCATGGTTCCCTTTCTATTACTTTGGTTGACACTATTATATTTAGTGCTAAAGCTGCAGCCTGCTCCCTACATAGAACCTGTGGGAAACCAAACTGAAACTACTGTGGATTTTTTCTGCTTGTTTGCTGCCTAGACTCCTGTACGTAGAGGGTGTGCTGAAAATTTTCAATTGTATAATGTTCAGACCATGGTCCCCTTTCTGTTACTTTGTTAGTGCATTCAGACTATGGTGTGTGTTCCATAAACCATACAAAAAAATTGGAGAGCCTGCCTCAAACTGCTTTCTTCTTTTAATCGTTCATTACACACATTGTTCGTCAGGGAGGATTCATTAACTTCCTTTTTAATGGTGTTCTGCAGCATGGCAGCTACCGGGGGACTGAGAATCTGTAGCATGCCACCACTATGCTTACCACCAACAAAGCCAAGGTCTCATCTTTGAAAGATTAAGGTTACTTTGCAGGGAGATGAGACCCATACCGAGATATGACAGGTGGATGGATACAGAGCTAGCTAGGCGTACAACACTATAATAAACTTTGCACAATCTTGATGCAGTTCTGAAACTTTAGTAATCACCAATACATAGAAACATGCTGGCCCCTCTTCATTGGTGCCCGTAGTAAATTCAAATTTGGTAGTGACATTGCATGCCTAAAACTCTCCTGTAGGTTGGTTCATTGATTTAGATTGATATAATTGTCCAAGAAGCCAATTAATTGATTTGGAATCTATTGTGGTGCATTATCTAAGCTTGCACTGTTAGTGTCGTTTAAAAATATCTCTTGCTTTTAAAATAGTATTAGTAAATGGCTAAAGCGCACATGAGAGTCTAAATCAGTTTAAATCATAACAGCCTCATGTTTTCTTGAAAGAATTTTGTGGTTGCATAAATAAGTCGTGAGGAAGATTTGGATGCAAGCACCCATCTTTCATGTGAGAGACCTATGTGTACATTTGAATTCTTCTCTGTTTATACTCTGCCAACTTATCTCAAGCATATGATTTTAATATCTCTTGCTTTTAAAATAGTATTGGTAAAATGGCTGAAGCGCACATGAGAGTCTAAATCAGTTTAAATCATAACAGCCTCATGTTTTCTTGAAAGAATTTTGTGGTGGCATAAATAAGTCGCGAGGAAGATTTGGATGCAAGCACCCATCTTTCATGAGAGAGACCTATGTTGTACATTTGAATTCTTCTCTGTTTATACTCTGCCAAGTTATCTCAAGCATATGATTTTACTTTGGTACAGGTTGATTATATAACTGGATGCATATGCATAAATCAGAGGATAAGCAGCGGAAGGACAAGTTGTATTTGTCGAGATGTTCTCTTCTTCTTTATTTTACATGTTAAAGCATGGACCTTCTTGCTCAGGTTTCAGATTTCTCAATCCATACTTCCATGCAAATATTGATTCTTGACTCGTTATTCAGTAACCTCCCACATGTCCATTTTCTCTTTATATCGTCAGTATTAAACTTCATGCATAATTCCTTATATTCTTAGGTTTAGAACATTGCAAATCAGAGTAGGCGGTGCATTTGAAAAGTTCATATTCTAATCAAAAGCATTTCATCGATAGTCAAATGCTTCACAGTAGGATATGCTACCTCATTTTTTAGGTGTCCTAAGGTTCATATTTCGTCGCGTTATCTAAAGCAGCATGTTTTATTATTTTAGTTAGCATTGCACTAATCAAAGACCACAAAAAATATGCAGGCGCACCCTTAAAGAACCGCGCCTATATATGTTCTGCTATGTACTGAATCTTGATGTTGCATACTGAACCATATATATATCCTCTCCTTGCATCTACATTTCTTTCTACTCAATATTGTATGTAGATGTCCATCTGTACATAATATGTGGCCCATAGAATGTGATATGTTCTTTTATCTCGGAACCAATTTATGTAGCGAGACTGATGATTTCGTAGTAACATTATTTCTCCTTCGATTGAATATTGCATCTTTTTTGCAATTGTCCCAAATGTTTTATAGCTCCTAAGTTGCGTGTCATCGAAGCCAGTGGGAAAATATGTTGTGTCTTAAGATAATCATAACATAACTGAATATATCAAGCATGCTAATGACATTAGATTAACTTTTCGGGAATATGAAAGAAGTTTTAACCTTCAATATTTTAGGCTTTCCTGATTTTCTGGCACCTTAGTAGGAGACGATGACCGCTACCATGAATAGGTTTAAGTGTCGCATGGCTTCCATTGAACAAAACCAAGATAGAAAACAACTGTGCATAAACTTATAACATAAATTGCTGCTGCTTTGTTGGTTTTATCGAGGATGTTCTCTTCACACACTATCTTCTTTTTTCACTTTCATTATTCCTCCGGCTCAAATGATAGCCACATTATGAAAGGAGCACCGCCATTCTCTAAATTGTGTTGATGATATGTGTACTAAGTTAAATATTACATAGTGTGTCTGCAAGCAATCCATCACAGCATGCTATTACATAGTGTGTAAATCCCTCTGCAGGTTCTCTGGTCTTGTGTTCAACTCTGCTTATAAAGCCTTGTGAAGGAGAAATATCATCTATCATGTATTTCTGTGTTGACAGCCAGTTGCTTAATTGATCGACTATAGTATAAAGAAATGTATTAGAAGAGCAAAAAGGTAAATATATATACAAGTAGCTGTCAAAATATAATTTAGTATACCATTAGGAAAGGTATATACTTGTATGTAGCTCAAAGGGCCAATACTTATATTCCTCCATTAGATGGTCTTTAGTAGAACTGAATTAAAGAGTTAATAGGTTGCTTATTGATCTGCTGATAATTAAGTAGGAAAATTAAAGGATTCTGTTTGTATTGGCTCGGTTAATATTTTTTGTCTTGGTCATTGTTGGAGTAAAGTAAATTAATATAAGTGCGTGGCGAAGGTATTGTAAGGATAGTTTAGTGTGGGTTGTATAAAATTTGTTATGCCATCTGCTCTATTTTTTTATTTGTAGGCATATGATCAAACAGGTCATCTCCATGACGAAGTTTGGGAAGATCTACTCTGTTTTAAAAATTTGTAGGCATAACATCAAACAAGTTGTGTGCATTACAAAATTAGCAAAACAAGCAAAACTTGGGACCTATTTAGTTGAGCTTACCACACATAGTTTAATTCCCGTGAAAAATACATGCTTTCGAGCCTAATCACCGAGATCGAATAAAATATCTGCATAGCAAAACGAAAGAGCAGGAGAAAGCAAGGTGTAGGAAATTAGCACGAAGAGGATAACTGCAACTCACCTGTGCTTTTCTTGATCGATTGGTATGCTAATCTTCAAATCTTAGGTGGAGCTGTAGAACAATCACTTGATTCTGTTCTTTAAGTTGGAGCTTATGAATTCTGTTCATATGAACTTCGCCCTATAATAAGGCCTTTAGCTAATGCCAAGTCCGTTTAAACTTGCCTATTGTCCACTAGGTGTATTTGCTTGACCAATTGACTCTTGTATTTGCTAAAAACAGGTGCGATTGTTTCCGTCACAATTCACATTTAAAATTAGTTATTTTCCTGTACCTATCATTGATCGAGTAAAATCTGGAAAACCCGGGTTTTCCTTTTTCTATTGCCAGTGTTATATACTTATTCGGTGCCTACTGTCCTCTATACATGTTGATCCCTGTTTTCATAACCTGATATTTACATTTAAAGAAAATAATGGTTGTACCTTATATTTTAAAAAAGTATGGTTGTACCCTATATTTGCTTCCCATAAATACTACAACATCAAGAGTGAGAAAATGAATACATGTTGATCCCCTGTTTTCATAACCTGATATTTACATTTAAGTAATTGTACCTTATGTTTAAACAAAAGAATGATTGTACCTTATATTTGCTTCAATAACCTGATCTCATAAATGCTGTAACATCAAGAATGAGTAAATGGAATTTGTTTTCTACTAACAATGTGCATACTTACCCACACCTGTTAATCCCTTGTTTTCTTGATGCCTGACAAATAGTAAAACATGTATACTCTATAGTTCAGGCAAGCTCAGGCCCCTGCTATTCTCAAAGAAACAGCTAAGCCAACACATATCATTCAGTTACTATGAACATTGTGTATCTTGCTCGAATTTGATAGACACATATACAATCATCAACTGCACTAACTCACTATATCTTCTTCACTGTCATCAGTCAGCCGCAATGGAAAAAGTCAGGATCCCAACAAAAGACCAAGTCAGGATCCCAACAAAGGACCTTCTGGACGCTATGATGTAGCAGCTTGGCCTTCCAAACGCAGTGACCCATCACAGAAGGCAAGGCCGGTTGGTCTTGACGCAACCATTCACTATCCATCAAAGCACCAACTGGACAACCGACTTCCAAGGAAATCAATATACATCTACGTGTACAGTAAACTCAAAGAGGCTGAAGATCGACCGGCAAATGACGCTCTTAAGTAGTCTAAGTGAAGTGAAGGAACTTTACCGCATAATAGATACATACTTCACAGCAAGATACCCACCAAAAGCCAACAATCTGAAACATATTTTGTCACACATAAGATATGTTGCTGATCGTCTTAATGATATAGGTTTACAATCAGAAGCCGTTATACAGAAAACAAACAGGTATTATTAGTGCCTCGACGATGATATCGAAGGAATTTCTACTCTGAGCAATGTAGGCCATGAAGAACAGTAGCTATGAAGACTTCCCTCAAAGAAATCGTTCTAAACATCCAGCGATACATCTGACTAATGTAGTTCTGCCTATCTATATGCCTTGCTCATAACATTGTAAATGATCATTGTAAGCTTCTTAGAAAACATGTATCATCAGCAACCATCTATCTATCATCAATATGTACTTATTTCCATATGTTTATTTTTGTGTCTACATATTTTGATGCACACTCTTTCAATAGTTGGCTTGCTCTCGGCCTTTGCGCTATGGGCGCAACGGATCATCTAGTATATATAACAGCTAGGCTGCCTAGTTACAAACCGAATCAGCATGGAATACTAATCCTACAAGGTAACTATCTCATGCACTAGCTGAACACGGATACGTACATGTATAATCCGATTGGACGTTGGGTTTACTTCCAACAAAGTACACCCATGCGGTCGCGCGCGAGGTGGTCCGGTACCGTCCTTGGCGGCGCTGGTGCCGCACATTGCCGCGGAGCCGTTCCAGCTGACGGAGTGGTACACGGTGCCAAAGGGCGCCATCGTCTTCCCGTCGGTGTACGAGTCGTCGTTCCAGGGGTTCACCGCGGCGGACGAGTTCGACCTGGATCGCTTCTTCTCGGAGGAGCGCAGGGAGGACGTGGTGTGCAAGCGCAACTTCCTGGCCTTCGGCGCTGGCGCGCACCAGTGCATGGGCCAGCGCTACGCCCTCAACCACCTCGCGCTTTTCATGGCACTCTTCGTCTCCGTCGTCGACTTCAAGCGGGACCGGACGGAGGGGTGCGACGAGCTGGTGTACGCGCCGGCCATCATGCCTAGGGATGGCTGCGCCGTCTACCTCCAGCAGCGTTGCTCTTCCTTCTGAGCTGCTCCTTCCCTTCCCTAGCTTGGTGCCTGCAAATGCGCGGGCTATGTATCTACTCCTATGTCTATGACCACTACGACCGCGAGTGCGTTTTGGGATTTCCCAGAGCCCCACAGATCACATTCCACAACAATTTAGCAAACCAACGTGTAAAAATAAGATGGTCAATGCTCTCAGCGGCGCCATAGAATTCCCAAAATAATCTTTCTTACTCAGGTTATCCTTTCCTTGCTTAGGTTAGGATACTTCCTTTGATCACTAGCCACACAAACGCTTTGACTTTCAGAGGCGTTCACAGCAGGAATCGCAGTCGAAGCCTGAAAGTATGAGAAGCGTGGAAGTGTACGCTGTTCGGCAGGGACGCGTTCGTGTTATATAGAGAGAATAGATTACAATGGAGGCACAGGTTGTTGCCAGACTTGACCTCTACCCCAAGCTATACAAAGATAAGATCTATCCTAGCTAACAACCTGCCACACCAGATTTACATGCACGCAATATACAAGACATGACATGTCACATATTACTAGCCTATACATTTCTACAAGCCTATTGTTTAACATCCTCCCTCAATCTTAAGTCGTCAAGGATCAGATTGTTCTTGAAGGCTTGGAACCGCCGAGCTTGTAGAGGCTTAGTAAAGCCATCAACAACTTGATCTCCTGTTGGAATAAACTATATTTCTATCAACTTATGTGCTACTCTTTCACGAACAAAGTGATAGTCAATTTCTATATGTTTTGTTCTTGCATGAAATACAGGATTTGCATAAATATATGTTGCACCTAGATTGTCACACCATAGTTATGACACATGTGATCTCCCAATACCTAGTTCATCAAGTAGGGTCCACGTTACCTCAGTAGTTGCATTTGCCAAAGACTTGTATTCTGCTTCAGTACTAGAACGTGACACGGTTGCTTGTTTCTTTACATTCCAAGATATAAGGTTAGACCCAAGGAAAACAACAAAACATCCATCCAGTAGATCTCCTATCATCTGGACATCCAGCCCAATCTGCATCAGAGAATGCACTTACTGCAGTCGATGGAGACCTACAGCTTAAGCCCTACTCCAGTACTTCCTTGAATATACCTTAATATTCTTTTTATTGTTGTCCAATATACAGAAGTAGGAGCATGCAAAAACTGACAGACCTTATTTACAGCAAAAGATATGTCAGGTCTGGTCAGAGTTAAGTAATGAAGTGCACCAACTATGCTTCTGTACTTAGTCCCTTCTTCTGTACCCAGTGTTTTTCCTCCATGTAATGACAGCTTATCGGTTGTAGACATAGGTGTATTGGAAGGTTTACATTCCTTCATGCCTACACGCTCGATTACATCTCTGGCATACTTTTCTTGAGTCAACATAATACCATCAAGCATTTTTTAACTTCAATGCCCAGAAAATAATGCAACTCTCCCAAGTCCTTGAGTGCAAACTCACTTCTCAAGTTTCTTAACAAGGCCAAGGTAGCATCTTGTGATGAACTAGCAACAATTATATCATCGACGTAAATTAACATAAAGATGATTACCTTCCCTTTCTTGAAGAAAAACAAGGAGGTATCTCCCTTTTTTTAGAAATGGAGGAGGACCCCCGACCTCTGCATCTAGACGATGCATACGTCCATTTTATTAATTATTCACACAAGATCTTACAAAGTAACAACAGTCAGACTAAAGTTACCGTGTAGGCAACATCTGTTGCTACTTCTATCCAGTTGATGAAGGGATGTTGATAGTCCGGGCCTAATACCAAAACAGACCTCGCAGCCAAACCTACCATCTAAGACCTGAGGTCCCAACCAGGACACCTGCCGGGTATGGGGCACCCACCAGTCCGGCGCACTTCTCAATCAGGACGCCTACCGGGTATGAGGCCGCTGCAGCCACCTGCCACCAATCTATCTGCAGTGTTGTACTGCTGCATCAACCTTTCTCGGTCTAGCTGCCGTCGACGCCACCACGATGTTGGGGAACGTAGTAATTTCAAAAAAAATCCTACGCACACGCAAGATCATGGTGATGCATAGCAACGAGAGGGGAGAGTGTTGTCTACGTACCCTCGTAGACCGAAACGAAAGCGTTGACGCAACGTAGAGGAAGTAGTCGTACGTCTTCCCGGTCCAACCGATCCAAGCACCGTTACTCCGACACCTCCGAGTTCTTGGCACACGTTCAGCTCGATGACGCTCCTCGGGCTCCGATCCAGCAAAGCTTCGGGGAGGAGTTCCGTCAGCACGACGGCGTGGTGACGATCTTGATGTTCAACCATCGCAGGGCTTCGCCTAAGCACCGCTACAATATGACCGAGGTGTAATATCGTGGAGGGGGGCACCGCACACGGCTAAGGAACGATCACGAAGATCAACTTGTGTGTTCTAGGGTGCCCCTGCCCCCGTATATAAAGGAGCCAAGGGGAGGGGGCGGCCGGCCAAGGAGGGGCGAGCCAAGGGGGAGTCCTACTCCCACCGGGAGTAGGACTCCCTTCTTTCCTAGTTGGAGAAGGAGAAGGGGGGAAAGAGGAGGAAGAGGGAAAGGAAAGGGGGGGCGCCGCCCCCCTTCCCTTGTCCTATTCGGACTAGGAAGGGGAGGGGCGCGCGGCCACCTCTTGCCTCCTTTCCTCTTCTCCCTTAAGGCCCATGTAGGCCCAATAACCCCCCAGGGGGTTCCGGTAACCTCCCGGTACTCCGGTAAAATCCTGATTTCACCCGAAATGATTCCGATATCCAAATATAGGCTTCCAATATATCGATCTTTATGTCTCGAACATTTCGAGACTCCTCGTTATGTCCATGATCACATCCGGGACTCCAAACAACCTTCGGTACATCAAAATACATAAACTCATAATGAAACTGTCATCGTAACGTTAAGCGTGCGGACCCTACGGTTCGAGAACAATGTAGACATGACCGAGACACGTCTCCGCTCAATAACCAATAGCGGGACCTAGATGCCCATATTGGCTCCTACATATTCTAGGAAGATCTTTATCGGTCAGACCGCATAACAACATACGTTGTTCCCTTTGTCATCGGTATGTTACTTGCCCGAGATTCGATCGTCGGTATCTCAATACCTAGTTCAATCTCGTTACTGGCAAGTCTCTTTACTCATTCCGTAATACATCATCTCACAACTAACTCATTAGTTGCAATGCTTGCAAGGCTTATGTGATGTGCATTACCGAGAGGGCCCAGAGATACCTCTCCGACAATCGGAGTGACAAATCCTAATCTTGAAATACGCCAACCCAACATGTACCTTTGGAGACACCTGTAGAGCTCCTTTATAATCACCCAGTTACGTTGTGACATTTGGTAGCACACAAAGTGTTCCTCCGGTAAACGGGAGTTGCATAATCTCATAGTCATAGGAACATGTATAAGTCATGAAGAAAGCAATAGCAACATACTAAATGATCGGGTGCTAAGCTAATGGAATGGGTCATGTCAATTAGATCATTCAACTAATGATGTGATCCCGTTAATCAAATAACAACTCTTTGTCCATGGTTAGGAAACATAACCATCTTTGATTAATGAGCTAGTCAAGTAGAGGCATACTAGTGACACTCTGTTTGTCTATGTATTCACACATGTATTATGTTTCCGGTTAATACAATTCTAGCATGCATAATAAACATTTATCATGATATAAGGAAATAAATAATAACTTTATTATTGCCTCTAGGGCATATTTCCTTCAGTCTCCCACTTGCACTAGAGTCGATAATCTAGATTACACAGTAATGATTCTAACACCCATGGAGCCTTGGTGCTGATCATGTTTTGCTCGTGGAAGAGGCTTAGTCAACGGGTCTGCTACATTCAGATCCGTATGTATCTTGCAAATCTCTATGTCTCCCACCTGGACTAGATCCCGGATGGAATTGAAGCGTCTCTTGATGTGCTTGGTTCTCTTGTGAAATCTGGATTCATTTGCCAAGGCAATTGCACCAGTATTGTCACACAAGATTTTTGATTGGACCCGATGCACTAGGTATGACACCTAGATCGGATATGAACTCCTTCATCCAGACTCCTTCGTTTGCTGCTTCCGAAGCAGCTATGTACTCCGCTTCACATGTAGATCCTACCACGACGCTTTGTTTAGAACTGCACCAACTGATAGCTCCACCGTTTAACGTAAACACGTATCCGGTTTGCGATTTAGAATCGTCCGGATCAGTGTCAAAGCTTGCATCAACCTAACCATTTATGATGAGCTCTTTGTTACCTCCATATACGAGAAACATATCCTTAGTCCTTTTCAGGTACTTCAGGATGTTCTTGACCGCTGTCCAGTGATCCATTCCTGGATTACTTTGGTACCTCCCTGCTAGACTTATAGCAAGGCACACATCAGGTCTGGTACACAGCATTGCATACATGATAGAGCCTATGGCTGAAGCATAGGGAACACCTTTCATTTTCTCTCTATCTTCTGCAGTGGTCGGACATTGAGTCTTACTCAACTTCACACCTTGTAACACAGGCAAGAACCCTTTCTTTGCTTGATCCATTTTGAACTTCTTCAAAACTTTGTCAAGGTATGTGCTTTGTGAAAGTCCAATTAAGCGTCTTGATCTATCTCTATAGATCTTAATGCCCAATATGTAAGCAGCTTCACCGAGGTCTTTCATTGAAAAACTCTTATTCAAGTATCCCTTTATGCTATCCAGAAATTCTATATCATTTCCGATTACGCTGCGTTTGGATGTCTCCATTGGTGAGCTCTGTATTGAATTGGTCTTGAATTCCAAATCAGTGAGGAAATTGAAATGGCACGAATACGAATTCGCCTATTTGGTTGTTCACTGAATTGCCCCTTGAAATGCTATGAGGTTGCAATACCAAATCCTGTTTGGATGACAAACTTTGGAATTGCATAGCTATATTGCCATGAAAATTATACTCTAGCGGGGCATCTCCTTTGGCCATGGAGCAGAAGAAATAAATATGGCAGTAAGAAATAAATATTCTAGCAATGTCCTTTGGCCATGGAGCAGAAGAGGAGCAGCAGTTCCTTCGGCCATGGAGTAGAAGAGAGGCAGAGGACGACAGTCAGGGAGGACGGCGGGGCGTGGCCGAGGAGGGCGGGGCACGGTGGCCGGGGATGACGGCGGGGCGTGGCACAAGGGGGCGGGGCGCGCCGGTCCTGGGCCGCCGCCGTCCTCCATGGCGGGTTGTGGCTCAGTGGGGCGGAGAAGAGGAGTTGGACCGGGGAGGAAGGGACCTATGCCGCCGTCGGACTCCATGGTGGTTACCGCCGCCACCAACCTGCTAGGTCGCCGCCGCCGCCCGCCTGCTACCTTCTAGATCGTCGCGAGGTCGCCTTCTCATATCCCCTCCTTTCTCTCTTCTATTTTCTCATTGCGGGCTCGAACAGGTACGTTTTGCGGCAGGTGGCCATCTCAGTCCAATTCGAAGGGGTAGCCCTCCGAAACGTGCGAGGGAGAT
Organism: Triticum aestivum; assembly: GCF_018294505.1. Lineage (NCBI taxonomy): Eukaryota > Viridiplantae > Streptophyta > Magnoliopsida > Poales > Poaceae > Triticum > Triticum aestivum. The sequence continues at coordinate 710,583,141 of NC_057806.1, forward strand.
TTACGTGGTAGCCAAAACGGACTGAATTGGTTTTTCATTTCCAATACGAATTCAGTGTCCAGCCAAACAGTTGTATTGATGTGAGATGATTACCAAATCCATTTCCAGGGCTTCAATGGAGACATCCAAACGCAGTGTTAGTAATATGTCATCCACATATAATATCAGAAATGCTACAGAGCTCCCACTCACTTTCTTGTAAATACAGGCTTCTCCAAAAGTCTGTACAAACCCAAATGCTTTGATCACACTATCAAAGCGTTTATTCCAACTCCGAGAGGCTTGCACTAGTCCATAAATGGATCGCTGGAGCTTGCACACTTTGTTAGCTCCCTTTGGATCGACAAAACCTTCTTGTTGCATCATATACAACTCTTCTTCCAGAAATCCATTCAGGAATGCAGTTTTGACATCCATCTGCCAAATTTCATAATCATAAAATGCGGCAATTGCTAACATGATTTGGACAGACTTAAGCATCACTACGGGTGAGAAGGTCTCATCGTAGTCAATCCCTTGAACTTGTCGAAAACCTTTTGCGACAAGTCGAGCTTTGTAGACAGTAACATTACCATCAGCGTCAGTCTTCTTCTTGAAGATCCATTTATTCTCAATCGCTTGCCGATCATCAGGCAAGTCAACCAAAGTCCACACTTTGTTCTCATACATGGATCCCATCTCAGATTTCATGGCTTCAAGCCATTTTGCGGAATCTGGGCTCACCATCGCTTCTTCATAGTTCGTAGGTTCACCATGATCTAGTAGCATGACTTCCAGAACAGGATTGCCGTACCACTCTGGTGCGGATCTTACTCTGGTTGATCTACGAGGCTCAGTAGCAACTTGATCTGAAGTTTCATGATCATCATCATCAACTTCTTCACTAATTGGTGTAGGTATCGCAGAAACCGGTTTCTGTGATGAACTATTTTCCAATAAGGGAGCAGGTACAATTACCTCATCAAGTCCTACTTTCCTCCCACTCACTTCTTTCGAGAGAAACTCCTTCTCTAGAAAGTTTCCGAATTTAGCAACAAAAGTCTTGCCTTCGGATTTGTGATAGAAGGTGTATCCAATAGTTTCCTTTGGATATCCTATGAAGACACATTTCTCCGATTTGGGTTCGAGCTTATCAGGTTGAAGCTTTTTCACATAAGCATCGCAGCCCCAAACTTTTAGAAATGACAACTTTGGTTTCTTGCCAAACCATAGTTCATAAGGCGTCGTCTCAACGGATTTCGATGGTGCCCTATTTAACGTGAATGCGGCCGTCTCTAAAGCATAACCCCAAAACGATAGCGGTAAATCTGTAAGAGACATCATAGATCGCACCATATCAAGTAAAGTACGATTACGATGTTCGGACACACCATTACGCTGTGGTGTTCCGGGTGGCGTGAGTTGCGAAACTATTCCGCATTGTTTCAAATGTACACCAAACTCATAACTCAAATATTCTCCTCCACGATCAGATCGTAGAAACTTTATTTTCTTGTTACGATGATTTTCCACTTCACTCTGAAATTCTTTGAACTTTTCAAATGTTTCAGACTTGTGTTTCATTAAGTAGATATACCCATATTTGCTTCAATCATCTGTGAAGGTGAGAAAATAACGATATCCGCCACGAGCCTCCACATTCATCGGACCACATACATCTGCATGTATGATTTCCAACAAATCTGTTGCTCTCTCCATAGTACCGGAGAACGGTGTTTTGGTCATCTTGCCCATAAGGCACGGTTCGCAAGTACCAAGTGATTCATAATCAAGTGGTTCCAAAAGCCCATCAGTATGTAGTTTCTTCATGCGCTTTACACCGATATGACCTAAACGGCAGTGCCACAAATAAGTTGCACTATCATTATCAACTCTGCATCTTTTGGTTTCAACATTATGAATATGTGTATCACTACTATCGAGATTCATCAAGAATAGACCACTCCTCAAGGATGCATGACCATAAAAGATATTACTCATATAAATAGAACAACCATTATTCTCTGATTTAAATGAATAACCGTCTCGCATCAAACAAGATCTAGATATAATGTTCATGCTCAATGCTGGCACCAAATAACAATTATTTAGGTCTAATACTAATCCCGATGGTAGATGTAGAGGTAGTGTGCCGACCGCGATCACATCGACTTTGGAACCATTTCCCACGCGCATCGTCACCTCATCCTTAGCCAATCTTCGCTTAATCCGTAGTCCCTGTTTCGAGTTGCAAATATTAGCAACAGAACCAGTATCAAATACCCAGGTGCTACTGCAAGCATTAGTAAGGTACACATCAATAACATGTATATCACATATACCTTTGTTCACCTTGCCATCCTTCTTATCCGCCAAATACTTGGGGCAGTTCCGCTTCCAGTGACCGGTCTGCTTGCAGTAGAAGCACTCAGTTTCAGGCTTAGGTCCAGACTTGGGTTTCTTCTCTTGAGCAGCAACTTGCTTGCTGTTCTTCTTGAAGTTCCCCTTCTTCTTCCCTTTGCCCTTTTTCTTGAAACTAGTGGTCTTGTTGACCATCAACACTTGATGCTCCTTCTTGATTTCTACCTCCGCAGCCTTTAGCATTGCGAAGAGCTCTGGAATTGTCTTATCCATCCCTTGCATATTATAGTTCATCACGAAGCTCTTGTAGCTTGGTGGAAGTGATTGGAGAATTCTGTCAATGACGCTATCATCTGGAAGATTAACTCCCAGTTGAATCAAGTGATTACAATACCCAGACATCTTGACTATATGCTCACTGACAGAACTATTCTCCTCCATCTTGCAGCTATAGAATTTATTGGAGACTTCATATCTCTCAATCCGGGCATTCTGCTGGAATATTAACTTCAACTCCTGGAACATCTCATATGCCCCATGACGTTCAAAACATCGTTGAAGTCCCGGTTCTAAGCCGTAAAGCATGGCACACTGAACTATTGAGTAGTCATCAGCTTTGCTCTGCCAAACATTCTTAACGTCGTCAGTTGCATCAGCAGCAGGCCTGGCACCCAGCGGTGTTTTCAGGACGTAACTCTTCTGTGCAGAAATGAGGATAATCCTCAAGTTACGGACCCAGACCGTGTAATTGCTACCATCATCTTTCAACTTTTCTTTCTCAAGGAACGCATTAAAATTCAACGGAACAACAACACGGGCCATCTATCTACAATCAAACATAAACAAGCAAGATACTATCAGGCACTAAGTTCATGATAAATTTAAGTTCAATTAATCATATTACTTAAGAACTCCCACTTAGATAGACATCCCTCTAATCTTCTAAGTGATCACGTGATCCATATCAACTAAACCATGTCCGATCATCACGTGAGATGGAGTAGTTTCAATGGTGAACATCACTATGTTGGTCATATCTACTATATGATTCACGCTCGACCTTTCGGTCTCCGTGTTCCGAGGCCATATCTGTATATGCTTGGCTCGTCAAGTATAACCTGAGTATTCCGCGTGTGCAACTGTTTTGCACCCGTTGTATTTGAACGTAGAGCCTATCACACCCGATCATCACGTGGTGTCTCAGCACGAAGAACTTTCGCAACGGTGCATACTCAGGGAGAACACTTCTTGATAATTAGTGAGAGATCATCTTAAAATGCTACCGTCAATCAAAGCAAGATAAGATGCATAAAAGATAAACATCACATGCTATCAATATAAGTGATATGATATGGTCATCATCATCTTGTGCTTGTGATCTCCATCTTCGAAGCACCGTCATGATCACCATCGTCACCGGCGCGACACCTTGATCTCCATCGTAGCATCATTGTCGTCTCGCCAATCTTATGCTTCTACGACTATCGCTACCGCTTAGTGATAAAGTAAAGCATTACAGGGCGATTGCATTGCATACAATAAAGCGACAACCATATGGCTCCTGCCAGTTGCCGATAACTCGGTTACAAAACATGATCATCTCATACAATAAAATTTAGCATCATGTCTTGACCATATCACATCACAACATGCCCTGCAAAAACAAGTTAGACGTCCTCTACTTTGTTGTTGCAAATTTTACGTGGCTGCTACGGGCTTAGCAAGAACCAATCTTACCTACGCATCAAAACCACAATGATAGTTTGTCAAGTTGGTGTTGTTTTAACCTTCGCAAGGACCGGGCGTAGCCACACTCGGTTCAACTAAAGTTGGAGAAACTGACACCCGCCAGCCACCTGTGTGCAAAGCACGGCGGTAGAACCAGTCTCGCGTAAGCGTGCGCGTAATGTCGGTCCGGGCCGCTTCATCCAACAATACCGCCGAACCAAAGTATGACATGCTGGTAAGCAGTATGACTTATATCGCCCACAACTCACTTGTATTCTACTCGTGCCTATAACATCAAACCATAAAACCTAGGCTCGGATGCCACTGTTGGGGAATGTAGTAATTTCAAAAAAAATCCTACGCACACGCAAGATCATGGTGATGCATAGCAACGAGAGGGGAGAGTGTTGTCTACGTACCCTCGTAGACCGAACCGGAAGCGTTGACGCCACGTAGAGGAAGTAGTCGTACGTCTTCCCGGTCCAACCGATCCAAGCACCGTTACTCCGACACCTCTGAGTTCTTCGCACACGTTCAGCTCGATGACGCTCCCCGGGCTCCGATCCAGCAAAGCTTTGGGGAGGAGTTCCGTCAGCACGACGGCGTGGTGACGATCTTGATGTTCAACCGTCGCAGGGCTTTGCCTAAGCACCGCTACAATATGACCGAGGCGTAATATCGTGGAGGGGGGCACCGCACACGGCTAAGGAACGATCAGGAAGATCAACTTGTGTGTTCTAGGGTGCCCCCCTGCCCCCGTATATAAAGAAGCCAAGGGGAGGGGGCGACCGGCAAAGGAGGGGCGCGCCAAGGGGGAGTCCTACTCCCACCGGGAGTAGGACTCCCTTCTTTCCTAGTTGGAGAAGGAGATGGGGGGAAAGAGGAGGAAGAGGGAAAGGAAAGGGGGGGCGCCGCCCCCCTTCCCTTGTCCTATTCGGACTAGGAAGGGGAGGGGCGTGCGGCCACCTCTTGCCTCCTTTCCTCTTCTCCCTTAAGGCCCATGTAGACCCAATAACCCCCCGGGGGGTTCCGGTAACCTCCCTGTACTCCGGTAAAATCCCGATTTCACCCGGAACGATTCCGATATCCAAATATAGGCTTCCAATATATCGATCTTTATGTCTCGACCATTTCGAGACTCCTCGTCATGTCCATGATCACATCCGGGACTCCGAACAATCTTCGGTACATCAAAATACATAAACTCATAATGAAACTGTCATCGTAACGTTAAGCGTGCAGACCCTACGGTTCGAGAACAATGTAGACTTGACCGAGACACGTCTCCGGTCAATAACCAATAGCGGGACCTGGATGCCCATATTTGCTCCTACATATTCTACGAAGATCTTTATCGGTCAGACCGCATAACAACATACGTTGTTCCCTTTGTCATCGGTATGTTACTTGCCCGAGATTCGATCGTCGGTATCTCAATACCTAGTTCAATCTCGTTACCGGCAAGTCTCTTTACTCGTTCCGTAATACATCATCTCACAACTAACTCATTAGTTGCAATGCTTGCAAGGCTTATGTGATGTGCATTACCGAGAGGGCCCAGAGATACCTCTCCGACAATCGGAGTGACAAATCCTAATCTCGAAATACGCCAACCCAACATGTACCTTTGGAGACACCTGTAGAGCTCCTTTATAATCACCCAGTTACGTTGTGACATTTGGTAGCACACAAAGTGTTCCTCCGGTAAACGGGAGTTGCATAATCTCATAGTCATAGGAACATGTATAAGTCATGAAGAAAGCAATAGCAACATACTAAACGATCGGGTGCTAAGCTAATGGAATGGGTCATGTCAATCAGATCATTCAACTAATGATGTGATCCCGTTAATCAAATAACAACTCTTTGTCCATGGTTAGGAAACATAACCATCTTATATTAACGAGCTAGTCAAGTAGAGGCATACTAGTGACACTCTGTTTGTCTATGTATTCACACATGTATTATGTTTCCGGTTAATACAATTCTAGCATGAATAATAAACATTTATCATGATATAAGGAAATAAATAATAACTTTATCATTGCCTCTAGGGCATATTTCCTTCACACGACGCCAGACAGCGCCACCACCTCCCTGCGCGAGTCCATCTCCGCGCATCAGACGTCGAGTCTTCACGGCGCCATGCCACCGAGATCCGCCGCCATCAATGTGTAAGCTGAAGCACCGCTCCACCAAAAAGCCTTCCACCGGTCCATCGGTCCGTGTACACCTCCACGAATGACGCCCCCAAGAGGGAAACGACACCATAGCACCGCCGTCATCTAATCTATTGATCTAGGGTTTCCCCCGGAGGTAGCATAGAGTGGCCTTGAACTTCTCCACGGCGATGCCTTCAAGAAGGGAACGACGCAGACAGCGCCGCCACCGCCGACCTTGGTATCTAGCCGAGAGTAGGTTTTCACCCAGATCGGTTTGAAGATCCTCCCTCAAGCATCTCGTGCACGGACTGCCGCCATCTCTGCCGGGGACTGGACGAAAGGGATCCAGGCCGCCGCCGCCTGACCGGCCATGGCACCACCATGGTGCCTATAGCCGGCGGCGTCAGGCCCACCGCGCTCGCCTGTAGATGCACACCGGAACCGCCGGACCGCCCAAGCCCATCTGGGCAAGACCAGATCAACGATCTCGGCCGCCGCCACAGGGGTGACTCCGCCGCGGGGAGGTCGCGCCTCCGCTGACGCCGCCATCACGCATGCCGTAGGGATCCCGCCGCTCCTTGCCGTCGGATCTGCGTCGAACGATGCGCCGCCGCTGCCCGGAAAAAACGCCACCACCGCGCGAGGGATAAGGCCCCGCCGCCGCCATCATAGGCCAGGATTCACCAGTGAGACCTCAGGTGGCGGCAAGACGGAGGAGGTGAGGGGAGGGGGCCTAGGGACGGCGGCATGGTCGCCCCCGTGTCGCCTAGGGTTGACGACGCGGGGTCCTTGGTGCTACCGCTAACTGTTTCTGAGTCGATCTTGACTACTCAGGTTTCTGAATCGACCTTGACTACTCAGGTCCATTGGCCTGATCAGTTGTGCTGGAAGCTAACTAGGAATGGGGAGTTTACGGTTAAATCCATGTATCTGGATGTTATCAACTCTACCTCTATTCCTAGTTCGAAACATGTTTGAAAAGTCAAAGTTCCTTTGAAAATTAAAGTTTTTATGTGGTTCGTACATAAACAAGTCATTTTAACTAAGGACAATTTGGCAAAAACGCAACTGGACAGGATCTACAATATGTAGTTTTTTTGCTCAGGATGAATCCATCAAACACCTCTTTCTTGACTGCCCTTTGGCAAAAAAATTGGCGGGCGGTTCACGTAGCTTTTAATATTACTCCTCCGAATAATATCAGCACGTTATTTGGGACGTGGCTTGACGGGATACATTCTCAAACAGCGAGATACATTCGTGTAGGAGTACGTGCTTTATTATGGGCAGTCTGGAACTGCAGAAATGATTTGGTCTTTAACAGAACAATAAGGATTCATTTTTTGCAGGTCATTTTCCGAGCCACTGTGTTGATCCGTATGTGGTCGCTACTCACTCCGACAAAGGCCAGTGAACGTATGGTTATTGGATCTATCCGTTGGGAGATGGGAGATGGTAGCACGGGCTATTTTCAACCGGTTTGGATGGCGGTTATGTGATAGGATAGGCAATTAGTTTTTCTATTTTTCTTATGCCAGCCGGTTGTGGCTTTATTTTTCTTTCTCTGCTCTTTGTGAGCAATTTTCGTTCTTTTGTTTGAGACATGATGACTTGTGTTGAACCTTTTTGCTTATTAATAAGTATGGCCTTACGCATCGTTCTGATGCAGAGGCCGGGGAGCTCCCCCTTTTCGAAAAAAATTTTCAGGGGAGTCAAGCAGACGTATATCCCGGTTTTGTAAGCTTCTGCACCTTTTTTTTTCTTTTCTGTTGTTTTCCTACTTGGTTATTGTTTGATTGTTCCCTTTTTTGTTTTTTTCACTCAGTTTTTTGTTTTTTTCACTCAGTTTTTTGTTACTTCCTTTGTTTTTGTTTCTTTATTTCCTTTTTATTTCTTGAATATATTTTTCAAATTCACAAACTCTTTTCATATCCAGGAACTTTATCCAAATCTCAAACATTTTAAAATGAAAATTTTCAAATTCTAGAAATGTCAAATGCTTAAAAAACAAATTGATGGACTTTTTCAAAAATATATTTGTTTTGAATTCGCAAACCTTATAAAAAATTCATTTTTTATATTTACAAGAAAATTTTCAAATTAATTTTAAAACAATCGTGAACTTTTTCTAAAATTGTATGATTTTTCTCTCAGATTGTGAATCGAGCGAAAAAGGGAGCCAGCGAGGGGAAACTCTATTCGCCGCATTGTGCGACAAGTAGTCGAGCTACCCAGTTAGCGATTTTTTATGTGGAATCGTTTTCCGGTTTTGCGAACCTCCTGGATGGTTCCTGGCCAGTTTTGGGAACCTTCAGATGGTTCTTGAATCAATTTTTCTGGTTTTCTTTTTTCTTGTTCTTTTCGTTTTTAGTTATTTCTGTTTCTTTTTCCTTTTCTTTATTTCCTTTTTGTTTTCTTTCTTTGGTTTTTTTATTTATTCTCAAAATGCTCTCAAAGTTAAAAATGTGTTCTCGTTACACAAACAAGTTCAAAACTTTCGTAATTCAGAATATGTACCAGATTTCAATTTTTTGTTCACATATTAAAAAATGTTCGCGCTTCCAAATTTGTTCGGGATTTTTCAAAATTGTTCTTCGTTTCAACATTTGTTCTCAAGATTTCAAAAAATGTTCGTGCTTTAAAAAATTGTTCGCGCTTCCAAATTTGTTCCCAAGATTCAAAAATTGTCCGTGCTTTAAAAAATTGTTCACAAATTTCAAAATTGTACATGTTTTCGAAAAATGTTTGAGATATTCACAATTTGTTTGTTTTCGTTAAATTTGTTTTCATTTTTGAAAAAAATATACATTCAAAAAATTACTCAAAATTTGGAATTTATTTTTGGATTTTGTCAAACAGTGTTAAATCCGGAACTGTACTTAGTTTCTTCCAGTGCTCCACTGTATTTTGGTTGTTAGGTGGCTTAGCACTGATGTTGCGCAAGCAAGTAGTCCCGTCTTCGTTTCCTAGCGACCGCGCAACACTGATCCTTTTTGCGAGTTTTCTCACTCGCAGCGCACTTAATGGGCCGGCGCAGTCGGCGTCCCCTATGCGACACAGCATTTATTTGCCGCAGAGCGCGGCAAATAGGAGGTCCAGCCAGCGAGTTCCTCGCCCCATTTTGTTGGGCCGGCCCACGAGTGGGTGGCACTTGAGGACTCATATCCTGAAATCACTAGTTAAGGAGTACTTGTTGCAAAGATCACCCCAACTTCCTAGGTTAGGACAAATAGCGCAGATGCAGCGCGCCAATTGTCGCACCCTAGGAGTTTTCTCTTTTTTCGTAGATCCGCTTATACAAAACGTTTTATTTTTTAAATCGTGCGTCCAAATCTCGAACCGCTTTCATCGTTGGATTCCTCGCGTCAAGATCTTCAAAACTAGATCCCATGTTGATAGGCTTTGACGAATTTTTTTTTTCAAAAAAAACCGAACCGAGAGCACGGATTTTTTCCCTTTTTCAAAAGAGACACGCGTGCCTTTCGTGGAAGCAAAACTGTGATTCTGTGAACACAACATATCATATGCAGACGATCGTCGATTATTGCACCGGTGAGGAGTCGTGCGGTTGTTTTCAGAATCCAAAGACGATGGTGACATCCATGCTACTAGCTAGCTAGTGTCCCATAGGTAAAATGCATGCCGGGTACGCAAGCAATTGATGCACGCATGTTCACTCTCTCTCTCAGCGGTTGATTTGTCGAGTACCCTCCGCCACCTAGCTAGTGCTAGCATGTATGGTAGCATATCATACGCAGACAGACGCTCGTCGATTTATTGCACCGGCCAGCCGCCCAGGAGCCGTCCGGTTGTTTTCAGAATCCAAAGCTACTCTTTACTAGGTAAAAGTTATGTCGGGCACGCAAACAATTGATGCACGCATGCTCACGCATCAACCATCGATACAGACAAACATGCACACCTTGGATGACACCGATCGATCACTGACTCATCGCCGGCCTATGCTTTACATACGTGTGTGTGATCAGAGCACACGACTGTGAGAGCTAGCTAGCTAGTTGGCTTCATCGAGCGACAATGGCCTCCGACCGCCTCAGCGCCCTCCGGGCCTTCGACGACACCAAGGCCGGCGTCAAGGGCCTCGTGGACGCCGGCGCCACCGCCATCCCGGCCATTTTCCACCACCCACCCGACGCCTTCGCCCCGTCCACTGTCGCCACCGACGTCGCCGTTCCAATCGTCGACCTCTCCTGCGAGCGCTCGGCCGTGGTCGGCGCGGTGAGGGCCGCGGCGGAGACGGTGGGCTTCTTCCTGCTGGCGAACCACGGCGTGCCGGAGGCGGCCATGTCGGGGATGCTGGCGGCGGTGCGGCGCTTCAACGAGGAGCCGGCGGAGGCCAAGGCGCCGTACTACACGCGGGGCGCGGCCAGGCGCGTGCGCTACAGCTGCAACGCGGACCTCTTCCAGACGCTGGTGGGCAAGTGGCGCGACACCGTGTACATGGACGACGCGGACCGGCCGGCATCCGGCGAGGAGACGGAGGAGCTCCTCCTCCCGCCGGCGTTGAGGGGCGTCGCGCCGGAGTACACGGGGCAGATGCGGCGGCTGGGGCGCGCCCTCTTCGAGCTGCTGTCGGAGGCCCTGGGGCTGCCTCGTCCTGCCTACCTGGAGGAGGAGGCCGGCTGCATGGCGGCGCTCAGCGTGGCCGGCCACTAGTACCCGGCGTGCCCGGAGCCGCACCTCACGATGGGCACCGTCAAGCACTCCGACCCCAGCTTCCTCACCGTGCTGCTCCAGGACGCCGTCGGCGGCCTCCAGGTGCTCGTGGACGACCCCTCAAGGACGGCAGCGAGCCCGCCGCGTGGGTGGACGTGCCGGCGATGGGGGAGGCGTCGCTGGTGGTGAACGTCGGCGACTTCCTGCAGCTGGTGTCCAACGACAGGTTCAAGAGCCCGGTGCACCGCGTGGTGTCCAAGAGCGTGGGGCCCCGGGTGTCGGTGGCGTGCTTCTTCAGGGCGAACGGCCCGACGGTGTGCGCCCCGGTGGTCGTCAACGGGAGCGGACCGCCGCGGTACAGGAGCATCAAGGCGGAGGAGATGCTCTGCATGTCCAAGACACAGACACGGCTCAACAACGTGAGGCTCTAGCTAGCTAGCATCCGTTCTGTTTAATAAAAAAAAAACTAGCTAGCATCCGTGCGTTCACAAGGATAGTCTGGCACATCTCTATGTTGTGGGATGCAAACATCATCAATGTTGCAATATAGCAATTCTGTATGCTGTCAGCATTTGCCATGACAAAAATATCATGCCAAAGATTATTTTCGAGTACTCAAGAAAATCAAAAAATTGTCATGAATTTATTCATATACTGTATTAAATAAAATGCCATGACCCATCAATTAGAGTTGCCATACAGGATTAAGTTGAACATGAATGCATCTATACATGGATGTGTACTCCATGCAATTAAGTTGACATGCTCCATACAAATCACATGGCATGGAAAATTTGCCACGGCAGAAAAAGAGTAAAATTTGCCATGTGAATGAAAATCATTTTTTCCATGGCAAAAAAAAGTAAAATTTGCCATATGAATATAATTTATTTTTGACATAGAAGAAGAGTTTAAATTTTGCCAGGGCAAAAAAGAGTAAAATTTGCCATGACTACCTAAGTAAATATACCATACTACTCCCTCCGTTCCGAATTACTTGTCTTGGATTTGTCTAGATACGGATGTATCTAGACTTATTTTAGTGCTAGATACCTCCGTATCTAGACAAATCCAAGACAAGTGCTAGATACCTCCGTGTGTGCAGGCGCAGCACGTCGCCGTGGTTGGCCAGCATCCTCGACACGGCCGGCATGGCGGCCGTGGCCTCGGAGTTGGCGGCGAGGTGCACCCCCCTGGCAACGCGGCAGAGGTCCAGCGCGATGTCCTTGCCGCTCTCCGCGCACCCGACCACCACCACCGCCTCGGTGCGGAACTGCTCTGGCGTCCGGTACGAGTGGCTGTGCAGCTGCCGGCGCGTCCACTCCCCCATGCCTTCGATGTCGCTCGGGAGCATCGGCTGCACTAGTAGAAAAAGGGTCAAACATGAAGCACATTAGTGCCGGTTTGAATTTGAGCCGGCACTAATGATACCATTAGTACCGGTTCGAACGACTATGCATTAATGCCGGTTCGTATTGAACCTTTAGGGTGTGTTTGGTTTATGTCACAAAGTGGAACGGCACGGGTCGGCTCCATCCTCGAGGCCCATTCATGCGTTTGGATAGTGAAACGAACGAGAACCACTTGATTCCAGAAACGGCATATTCCCTGTTTATGCCGTTCCGCGCGGTTCCTCCAAATCGAGCGGACCACGCGGAACTACTCACCCGTCTCCCTCGCACGAAGCTTCTCGCATCTCCTTCTGTCGCATGAACCTGGCTCCCTCCTGGATCCGCGCCACCAACCACTCCTCCCCGAATCCACGCCGCTGGCCGCTTCTCCTGGATCCGCGCGGCGGCTGCTCGTCTCCTTCATCTGCGGTGCGGCCGGTCCTCTCCTTCAGCAGCGCCGCTGGCAGCTCCTCTCCTTCAACAGCGCCGCCGGCTGCTCCTCTCTCTCATTCGTGCCGGCGGCCGGGAAGACGGGCGCCAGTGCCCAGCGCTCAGCCGACAGACATGGCGCGGTGGTGCGCAACCCATGTTCGGGAATACAGGCGGCAGCGGGGGTAGCAGAGGGCAATGCGGGGCTCACGGCCGAGAAGAGGAGCAGGCGGCCGACGCGGGTGGCACCGGCGGCCGCGCGGCCAAGGCTGGGAAGAGGGGCACCGGATCCAGTGCTCAGGCGGCAGTCCGATAGGAGAGCGATGGTGGCCGGCTCAGGTGGCAGCTGCGTATTTTTTCCTTTTGCAATTGTTCTTGCCAATTTGTACACGGATGTTTAGATTATTGACAGGTTTTGTTATCTATTTGTACATGCTTGTTCTTGCTTTTTGCAAAAATAAATTTGTGCATGTGTAAATTTGTTGGTAAATGTATGATTGTGTATGTACATTGACTAAGTGGTGATGCAAAGATAATAAAAATGTTTTTTCGGAATTTTAATAAGATGCTTCTAAAAATAATATAAATGTTGCATACATTGCCAAAAAAGCAAACACAAATTTAAACATTTTTCATTCGATTCTATTCCACCAACCAAACATTGAGATGTAACCGTTCCATTCAACCTCATTATTCATATCAAACACAAAGACGGAACCATTGCATTCCTGTGGAACGAAACCATTACATTCCATTACACTTGGTCCCCGAACCAAACACACCCTTAGTACCGGTTCGTGGCACGAATCGGTACTAAAGGGGTGATGGCAGGCTGGCGTCCGGCTGGGGCCCCACGATCACCTTTAGTACCGGTTTGTGCCACGAACCGGTACTAAAGGGATCTGAACTATAGTATCGGTTTGTGACACAAACCGGTACTATAGGGCAATTTTCAAACTCTACCCCCCCCCCCCCCCCCCGTGTGTCGTCATTTCAGTTCTGAAAAAATCAAAAGAAAATAATAAAAACTTCAAAAAATAAAATCCTTCGAGAGGTAGTTATATTACTACATCTACTAGTTAGGAAAATTTGAAAACTTAAATTTGGACATGTTTTGTAAAAAGTGTAGGGAAATGTAAAACGGCTATAACTTTTGCATACGATGTCGGAAAAAAACGTATAATATATCAAAAAATTCAGCACGAAAATCCGCATGCGATGGAGACAGCCTACGGTCTGTTTGGAATTTTTTAGAATCCTCAAATTCCAAAAGAAAAAAAGATATGGTCAAATTTCAATTTTTTTAAATTTTTTGGTTAAATCTGGTCAAACTACTTATTCAAGAAGTATTAATGTTACTACATAATTATTCAAGAATATTAGTGTTACTAAATAATTATTTCAATTTTTTGAATTTTGGTCAAATCTGGTCAAACTATGGTCAAACTGTGGTCAAACTATGGTCAAACTATGATCAAACTTATTCAAGAAATATTAGTGTTACTAAATAATTACTGTTTTTTAGAATAATAGTTTCAAACTCAAACAGTGAAATGTGTGACTTCATACTCAAGCTAAACTCCTGAGGGTTAATAGGATTGGCATCTTATTATTGTTGGGAAAACAACAAGTGCAGATTTGGAAACGAAGGAGAATAGAACCCGAAAGTTAAGCGTGTTCGGGCTGGAGTAGTGAGAGGGATGGGTGATCGGTCTGGAAGTTAGATGATTTGGAATGAGTGATCCATACTTGAGCAGTTAAGAGAGGTGATTAGAGACTAAATCACCAAATAATTTAGAAAAATTAAAAATAAAAAAAAATAATCAAATTTTTTTTCCAAAATTTTCAAAAAAAAATTTGAAAAAAAACCTACCGGTACTAAAGGTCCCCCATACCAGGGCGCGAGCTCACGCCACGTGGTGGCACTTTAGCGCCGGTTTGTGCCGAACTGGTATTAAAGGAGGGGGGGCCTTTAGTGCCCACCAATTAGTGCCGATTATGAAACCGGCACTAAAGACCCTTACGAACCGGTTTTAAAGCTCCGTTTTCTACTAGTGGCGAGTAGTGGCCCTCTCGGCGCAGCTCGCGCGCCGCCGCCAGGCCGGCCATGCCGGCCCCCACCACGCACACGCACAGGCTCTTGGACTGCAGCACCGGCTCGCCGTCTCCAGCAGCCATGCCGAAGCCGAAGGATGGATCGGTTGACGCAGCGCTCTGCTTTCCTTGGTTTTCAATCACGGCCAAGGATTGGGTCGATAAGATTCCTTAGGATGGGCTCCAACACCAGCTAGCTAGAGCCACAAGCCAAAACATAACATCGGATAGCACCTTGTCGGTTCATTGCCCACCGGAGACGGAGACGGAGAGCGTCACTGTGATAGAATTCCTTTTTCAAGCTTCATAATGAACCGATCAATCTGCTGCAACAGGACACGTCAAGACTCAAGACCCAGGAAGGGCGTTCGTGGGATGGCGACGCGCCAAGGGGTTCGTGGGCGGGAACGAACTAGCGGGTCAGCCTTGGAGATGACTTAATCACATTATTCATATCTATGAGTATAATATGGTGTTCGCGCATAATATATTCAAAATATTTAGTACTCCCTCCTTTCCGGTTGAGTGAAGTCTGAAATAAACCCTGAGGTTGTAGAGGCCGACGCAAATGAACCCTCATCTTTAAATCCCTAAAATCTGTACCCTGACCTCTCTGATCCCGGTCTACTCGAACCCTAGATATGTTTGGCACATCGGGAAAAGCACAATCCTACCCGGGAACCTGCTTCTTTCACTGTTGGCGCTGATCAACGCATCATAGACATTCTTCCTCGTTCCCATCTATCTCCTACTATTCCGTTTCCTCGGATCCATCAATGGCAATAGCACATAGCACAACATGCCCGGCTTAAAAAAGAAGAAGCATAGAGCATAGCAAAGACGAGAGTGTCACCTTGTGTGAGCTTAGCATGTAGCATGTGCACATAGGAAAGCTGCTCTTTCCATGTGCACGGCAGCGGCGAGCAGTAGCAACAGTAGATGGTAGATGGTATTGACCAGCGTGGGCAGCGGTTGCTTATGGTCGGGGACATCACCAGCCACAATAGTACGTTGCGCCGGCGAGCGGCACCAACAGTACCACGGCCTTGGTGAGATGGCCGACTTCGTTGATCAGGGCACCAACAGTACCTCGCCGTCCTCGCCTACTTCAAGCAGGCTAGACTCACCGCGCGCCTCACGAAGTTCATGGAAGAACAAGACTTCTCCGGCCGCCGCCGGCGTTACCCTTGTCACCACCGTCGTCCGCGGGCTGGACGGGCCGGGCGAGGAGCTCGAAAGACGCCTGGATGGCGTGCCCAAGCAGCTGCTCCGCTCTGTGAGGCTGCCGTAGCAAGGTTCTTCCAACAGCTATCGATGGACTGATGCTGCCGCACGGGCACCTCAAGTCAGAGGGGGCGGCGCAGCTCCAGACAAACGAGGCGTCAATGGCCGACGACGAGCTAAGCCTTCTACACTACACCATGTTCGTTTGTTTGTTTGGTGTACTTGCACACACCAATTAGCCGGTGGCTAGAATCGATCCACCGGGCATGCACTTGTGAGGAAGAGATTGGGGAAGAAGATGCGTATGAAATATGGGCCCACATAGTAAGTGACAGTAGAAACGATCCCGGCTGGGATCGCGCCTTTAGTACTACGCCAAACATGATTTTACTGATACAGGGTTAGGATTAACTGGGATATGTAAATACAGGGTATCAACTTCAGGGTTTTAAAGATGAAGGTTTGTTTATGTTGGCCTCTACAATCTCAAGGTTTATTTCAGACTTCACTCTTTTCGGTTTATAGGGCTTATCTCAAAATTTTAGTTTTTTCATTTTATAAGGCTCAATTTGGTTGTTCCCCATCACATGTTCAGACTTCAAGGTGCATTAAATCATTACATGCAAGTATTAAGAGAAAACTGACCAATGCATGCACTTTATGCATGCATGCATTGCAATTAATGCATTCGTAAACATAATTTTTTGAGGAAAACAAGAGCATTAATTGGGTGCTTTTGCAAACTACAAAAAATATTCCACCACTCATCATCTACTACCACTATAAAAGAAAGAGAGGGCGGAGAACCAGATCATCCTATCCATCGAAACCTGCAATCTGATGGTCTACATCCCTCTAGCATACTAAACGTGTTTTACGCTTTAATTACCCACCATGCCATCTACTACCACTATAAAAGAAAGAGAGGGGCAGATCCAAACAATCACACCCATCCATCATCAAGATCTAATGGTCCATGGTCTCTCTATGTTTAACACTAGCAAGCCACTAATCACACAATAAACGAAACGGCCCAGACAGACGATCCGCACCACCAATCCTCGCCATCCCTTCGTCCTGAGCAAAACTGCTCGCACGAACGCCACGACCTTCGCTACTCCCCCTCTGCTGCCCACGTCTCCCGCAGATCCTTCGCTCGGCCGCCCCCCGCAGATCCTTCGCTCGGCCGCCCCGAGCCGACAATCCTCTGCTGCCCGCGGACTGCCGCCGCCGATGAGCCCATCTGATGGCGGCGCAGACCCATGTCCTGGCGCTGGATCCGGTGACCTCTGGCAGAGGCGCGCCCGGCCGTGCCTCCCCCGGTACAGTGGCCCGGCTGGCAACGCCGCTCCCGTCCGCCGCAGCCGCCGGACGGCGAGGGCACAAGAGGTGCCGACCTGCACGCGCAAGGGGAGGCGGCAGGAGCAGTCGTGCAAGAACAGGACCAGTCGTCCGGTCAATCGAGCGATCCTTCTTCGTCTCGGCCGCCACGTGCCCCACCCTCGATGACGCCCGCTGTGGCGATCTCCGCACGGGTGACCAGCTCTGTGCCGTTTCATGGTGCGCTGGATGGAGGGGTCGCACCGCGGTTGCCGGGACAAGGTGGGCGTCGATGTGGTCTGCTGCGTGCCAGACTCACCAATCCAAGATTCGGTGCTGAGCAAGTTCCTGGACAATGTGACAAAGAGGTTCGGCGAGGACCAAGGGATGGCGACAACAGCGTCTCAGCAGGCATCCCCGAGCGGCGAGCGCCGGTACGGTCTCGTGTTCCTTTTTTAATGAAGGGGTTTCTCCCCTTAAGAAGTTGCATCCTCTCAACTGAAGAAGCTGCGTCAAAGATTGTTAAAGAAACCATTATCTTTGATGTACTACGTCTTCTTGTTATACTTGTAATATATTTGTAAAAGAAACCATTATCTTCATTCTCTGTATCAACCAAGAGTGTTAACAAATACCAGTGTACTACTGAATAAATTAGTTGTTCTTGTGACATAGCAGGTTCATCAGTACTACTGAATTACCTTGTAATTGATTTTGATGACGAGAATAGTTATACATCGATGGATCGATACATGTGTGATTGTGTTCGCCTCTTCCTCTGCTCGCTGACAAAGGGTCCTCTTCGTGCCCTCCCTCGACAGCTCTTTCCAGTAGGCAGGTCGCCACACATGACATCTCGCCAAGTTGCCTGATTAGAGGAGAGGAAGAATTGGCATGCTGTCTCGGTAAGTGCAGGATGTTTTTTAGGGAGTAAGTGCAGCATGCTGGTGACGAGTTCATCATTGATTTTGGCTTTTGTTGATTTTCTCTTTGTTGCGAGTAAATTTCTCACTGATTTTCTTATTGCAACTCATTTCCAGGAACTTGAGCCTAAATTTGAACCTGAGCCTGAAGGATATATCTGAGAGGTATATGTACAGGTCTACGAACTCATCTCCAAGTTATGTTTGAGGAGAGGTATATCATTTTGTCCAGTCCATCATGCAAGCTTTTTCAGTTTGTTGATTTTTTCTCTGAATAGCGTTGATTGGCTGAAAGCATTGTTGTTCGGCACTCCTGCAGCTGTACATTTGGTATGGGTTTTCTCCTGCTGCATGATGTGCTGATGATTTTTTTAAGATTAGGCAATATTTGGGAGAAGAGGGGGTTTGCTTAATTGGAACCGGAGTACGAACGAGAAGGAGCTTAAGTAGGGCCATGGCAGGGTGACCTGGAAGGGTGGAATTTTACCTGTGATATGTGATAGGAGATGGTCACCGTAAAACAAGGCGTTAAAGACCTACCAAACTAAAACAATTTCTAGAAAGGTTACTATTCTTTTTTACTGTGTAGGTCTAATTTAATTTGTCTATGTTGAGCGCATGAACGAAGCAATGAATTTCTGAATTACAAACAACGTACAGATTTTCTGAATCCAAACCAAAATCAAGCATATACTGTAGGTTGTTGTATTGTTGATCCAGCAACATGCTCTGTTTCTGCATGCCATGGAAGCTTTGCTGCAGTTAATATGTCAAGTTTATTTGGATTGCTCTTAGATAATTAGGTGCATGAATCATATAGCTTGTATATATTGCTTTAAAATACTGTCATGGTGTTTGTCATGGTCATGTTTTACTGCATCCACCCTACAATAAATCTAAAAACATTCTAACCCAGCATCTCGGTCTCCTGTGGACCAGTTTTGTAAGCCAGATTGATGTCATGTGTAAACAAAGGCCTACATTCATTCTCCTTTTTTCATACTTTATTAGATTACTTCGTATCTTTTGTAGATTAGTGGTAAAGAGTTAGTTAAGCCGACATTCCAAATTACTTTACTAGATTAGTCGTGTTTTTTGTAGAAGTTGAATATTTACTTTGTTTTTCATATGGCATGTTTAAGATTTCCAGTTCAATCTGCTTCTGCTGGTACCTAAAAGTTTGTCCAACTATTTTATTTTCCTTGATGCAGCACAATGACCATCATCGCAGAAGCATAGGTCGTAGACGGTAAGCTTTTTGGAGGAAGCAGAGATGGAGATTTCTATTCACCAAAAGATGGATACGGAGATTTCTATTCATGAAAAAGATGGAGCCGCCATCTAGAAGCACTGACGAGCAGCTTAGTCTCAGCCGACGCATCGACAGGCTGAGGCGGGCTTCCAATAGAGGTCAAAAATAGAGAATGGCTTTTTGAGCTGATGGAGGGATCACTGGACGTGGTGTGAATGTTTGTGTTGGCTTACATGCATAAATAAGGAGTATAGTAAGACTTTTCCAATAGTTCTCTTGGAGGTCATGTATATGCCATTCAAAGATTTTGATATCTGAATGTTATGACAATATATGCTGCAGCGAAGAGCACATTTCAATTAGTGATCAGGCAGATGCGGCGATCCCAGATGTGCTTTGACATTGTGATTTGTAGTTGTCAAGGACATCATTACCCAGTCCGTTCCTATCCTTTGGTGAGTGGTACTTCTCTCCCGCCACACAAATTACACTAATTTATTTGATTATAGTTGAGTGGTATGATCTAATTAATTTGTACACTTAGACACACAACCAAGGAATGAAAAACCTGCTCCAAAGATCTTCAAAATAGTACAATATTAGGTATTGTAGAGTACAATTTGTTTAAGCTAAAATTTTCTTTTGCATGGAAGCTAATTTTATATTTGAGGTGTAATAGATACACATGCCTTGGATACACTCCGTTCTGATGGTAATACTTTCAGTCACTCACAAACAATAAGCTTCAGCATACAAGGCATCATTCAATGCTATTGGACTCAGGTGTTGGTATACAATTTCTTGTACATTTTACTTCAGCTTACAAGGCAGAGTTCAATGCTACTAAGTCTGTTCTTAGTGTATTGACAAAGCCAATTATGGGGCCACTGTTGGAGGTTCTTGAATGTACCCTGCCACTATGGAACGTGTGTGCAGAAACAGTTGAATATCTCAGTTCAGCTGCAATGGTAGCGATGGAGACATCATGCAGTGTGGTTATCATTTGGCCATTTTGATTCATCTTCAGTACGATATTTAATATTGGTATGGTTACTGTAGTCTCCCAAATGATTTGTTTCTTTTTCCCTTTGCTTTTTTATTATTCTGATGACTTACTAATATTTTTATTTGCATTTTATTTACTGCAGCCAATTCAGTCTTGTACCCTGTAATTTGGTTCGTCGGAGAGATACTAGCCGCACCTTTCCGACTTGTCACTGCACTAGAAAGTTTTGTAGCACACTTCTTTGATGATATTGTTGATGTTTTAGACAAACCTGGTCAACATTAAGTTCGTTATATCATGTTGGTTCTGTTGGGGAACGTAGTAATTTCAAAAAATTTCCTACGCACACGCAAGATCATGGTGATGCATAGCAACGAGGGGAGAGTGTGATCTACGTACCCGGTAGATCGACAACGGAAGCGTTTGGTTGATGTAGTCGTACGTCTTCACGACCCGAGCGATCAAGCACCGAAACTACGGCACCTCCGAGTTTTAGCACACGTTCAGCTCGATGACGATCCCCGGACTCCGATCTAGCAAAGTGTCAGGGAAGAGTTCCGTCAGCACGACGGCGTGGTGACGATCCTGATGTACTACTGCCGCAGGGCTTCGCCTAAGCACCGCTACAATATTATCGAGGTCTATGGTGGCTGGGGGCGCCGCACACGGCTAAGAATAAGATCACGTAGATCAACCTGTGTCTCTGGGGTGCTCCTGCCTCCGTATATAAAGGACTAAAGGGGGGGTGCGGCCGGCCTAGGAGAGGCGCGCCAGGAGAGTCCTACTCCCTCTGGGAGTAGGATTCCCCCCCAATCCTAGTTGGAATAGGATTCACGGAGGGGGGAAAAGAGAGAGAGGGGCCGGCCCCCTCTCCTTGTCCTATTTGGACCAAGGGAGGGGAGGGGCGTGCGGCCCATCTTGGGCTGCCTCTTCTCTTTTCCACTAAGGCCCACTATGGCCCATATAGCTCCCGGGGGGTTCCGGTAACCTCCCGGTACTCCGGTAAAATCCCGATTTCACCCGGAACACTTCCGATATCCAAACATAGGCTTCCAATATATCAATCTTTATGTCTCGACCATTTCGAGACTCCTCGTCATGTCCGTGATCACATCCGGGACTCCGAACAACCTTCGGTACATCAAAATGCATAAACTCATAATATAACTATCATCGTAACCTTAAGCGTGCGGACCCTACGGGTTCGAGAACAATGTAGACATGACCGAGACATGTCTCCGGTCAATAACCAATAGCGGGACCTGGATGCCCATATTGGCTCCTATATATTCTACGAAGATCTTTATCGGTCAGACCGCATAACAACATACGTTGTTCCCTTTGTCATCGGTATGTTACTTGCCCGAGATTCGATCGTCGGTATTCCAATACCTAGTTTAATCTCGTTACCGGCAAGTCTCTTTACTCGTTCTGTAATACATCATCCCGCAACTAACTCATTAGTTGCAATGCTTGCAAGGCTTAAGTGATGTGCATCACCGAGAGGGCCCAGAGATACCTCTCCGACAATCGGAGTGACAAATCCTAATCTCGAAATACGCCAACTCAACATGTACCTTTGGAGACACCTGTAGAGCTTCTTTATAATCACCCAGTTACGTTGTGACGTTTGGTAGCACACAAAGTGTTCCTCCGGCAAACGGGAGTTGCATAATCTCATAGTCATAGGAACATGTATAAGTCATGAAGAAAGCAATAGCAACATACTAAACGATCGGGTGCTAAGCTAATGGAATGGGTCATGTCAATCAGATCATTCACTTAATGATGTGATCCCATTAATCAAATAACAACTCATTGTTCATGGTTAGGAAACATAACCATCTTTGATTAACGAACTAGTCAAGTTGAGGCATACTAGTGACACTTTGTTTGTCTATGTATTCACACATGTATTATGTTTCCGGTTAATACAATTCTAGCATGAATAATAAACATTTATCATGATATATGGAAATAAATAATAAATTTATTATTGCCTCTAGGGCATATTTCCTTCAGTGTCCCACTTGCACTAGAGTCAATAATCTAGATTACACAGTAATGATTCTAACACCCATGGAGCCTTGGTGCTGATCATGTTTTGCTCGTGGAAGAGGCTTAGTCAACGGGTCTGCAACATTCAGATCCGTATGTATCTTGCAAATCTCTATGTCTCCCACCTGGACTAGATCCAGGATGGAATTGAAGCGTCTCTTGATGTGCTTGGTTCTCTTGTGAAATCTGGATTCCTTTGCCAAGGCAATTGCACCAGTATTGTCACAAAAGATTTTCATTGGACCCGATGCACTAGGTATGACACCTAGATCGGATATGAACTCCTTCATCCAAACTCCTTCATTTGCTGCTTCCGAAGCAGCTATGTACTCTGCTTCACATGTAGATCCCGCTACAACGCTTTGTTTAGAACTGCACCAACTGACAGCTCCACCGTTTAATGTAAACACGTATCCGGTTTGCGATTTAGAATCGTCCGGATCAGTGTCAAAGCTTGCATCAACGTAACCTTTTACGATGAGCTCTTTGTCACCTCCATATACGAGAAACATATCCTTAGTCCTTTTCAGGTACTTCAGGATGTTCTTTACCGCTGTCCAGTGATCCACTCCTGGATTACTTTGGTACCTCCCTGCTAGACTTATAGCAAGGCACACATCAGGTCTGGTACACAGCATTGCATACATGATAGAGCCTATGGCTGAAGCATAGGGAACATCTTTCATATTCTTTCTATCTTCTGCAGTGGTCGGGCATTGAGTCTTACTCAACTTCACACCTTGTAACACAGGCAAGAACCCTTTCTTTGCTTGATCCATTTTGAACTTCTTCAAAACTTTGTCAAGGTATGTGCTTTGTGAAAGTCCAATTAAGTGTCTTGATCTATCTCTATAGATCTTAATGCCTAATATGTAAGCAGCTTCACCGAGGTCTTTCATTGAAAAACTCTTATTCAAGTATCCCTTTATGCTATCCAGAAATTCTATATCATTCCCAATTAGTAATATGTCATCTACATATAATATCAGAAATGCTATAGAGCTCCCACTCACTTTCTTGTAAATACAGGCTTCTCCAAAAGTCTGTATAAAACCAAATGCTTTGATCACACTATCAAAACGTTTATTCCAACTCCGAGAGGCTTGCACCAGTCCATAAATGGATCGCTGGAGCTTGCACACTTTGTTAGCTCCCTTTGGATCGACAAAACCTTCTGGTTGCATCATATACAACTCTTCTTCCAGAAATCCATTCAGGAATGCAGTTTTGACATCCATCTGCCAAATTTCATAATCATAAAATGCGGCAATTGCTAACATGATTCGGACAGACTTAAGCATCGCTACGGGTGAGAAGGTCTCATCGTAGTCAATCCTTTGAACTTGTCGAAAACCTTTTGCGACAAGTCGAGCTTTGTAGACAGTAATATTACCGTCAGCGTCAGTCTTCTTCTTGAAGATCCATTTATTCTCAATTGCTTGCCGATCATCGGGCAAGTCAACCGAAGTCCATACTTTGTTCTCATACATGGATCCCATCTCAGATTTCATGGCTTCAAGCCACTTTGCGGAATCTGGGCTCACCATCGCTTCTTCATAGTTCGTAGGTTCATCATGATCTAGTATCATGACTTCCAGAATGGGATTACCGTACCACTCTGGCGCAGATCTTACTCTGGTTGATCTACGAGGTTCAGTAGTATCTTGTTCTGAAGTTTCATGATCATCATCATTAGCTTCCTCACTAACTGGTGTAGGTTTCACAGAAACAGTTTTCTGTGATGTACTACTTTCCAATAAGGGAGAGGGTACAGTTACCTTGTGAAGTTCTACTTTCCTCCCACTCACTTCTTTCGAGAGAAACTCCTTCTCTAGAAAGTTCCCGGATTTAGCAACAAAAGTCTTGCCTTCGGATCTGTGATAGAAGGTGTATCCAATAGTCTCCTTTGGATATCCTATGAAGACACATTTCTCCCATTTGGGTTCGAGCTTATCAGGTTGAAGCTTTTTCACATAAGCATCGCAGCCCCAAACTTTCAGAAACGACAACTTTGGTTTCTTGCCAAACCACAGTTCATAAGGCATCGTCTCAACGGATTTTGATGGTGCCCTATTTAACGTGAATGCGGCCATCTCTAGAGCGTATCCCCAAAACGATAGCGGTAAATCAGTAAGAGACATCATAGATCGCACCATATCTAGTAAAGTACGATTACGACGTTCAGACACACCATTACGCTGTGGTGTTCCGGGTGGCGTGAGTTGCGAAACTATTCCACAATTTTTCAAATGTACACCAAACTCGTAACTCAAATATTCTCCTCCACGATCAGATCGTAGAAACTTTATTTTCTTGTTACGATGATTTTCAACTTCACTCTGAAATTCTTTGAACTTTTCAAACGTTTCAGACTTATGTTTGATTAAGTAGATATACCCATATCTGCTTAAGTCATCTGTGAAGGTGAGAAAATAATGATATCCGCCACGAGCCTCAATATTCATCGGACCACATACATCTGTATGTATGATTTCCAACAAATCCGTTGCTCTCTCCATAGTACCGGAGAACGGTGTTTTGGTCATCTTGCCCATGAGGCATGGTTCGCAAGTACCAAGTGATTCATAATAAAGTGATTCCAAAAGTCCATCAGTATGGAGTTTCTTCATGCGCTTTACACCGATATGACCTAAACGGCAGTGCCACAAATAAGTTGCACTATCATTATCAACTCTGCATCTTTTGGCTTCAACATTATGAATATGTGTGTTACTACTATCGAGATTCAACAAGAATAGACCACTCTTCAAGGGTGCATGACCATAAAAGATATTACTCATATAAATAGAACAACAATTATTCTCAGATTTAAATGAATAACCGTCTCGCATCAAACAAGATCCAGATATAATGTTCATGCTTAACGCTGGCACCAAATAACAATTATTTAGGTCTAATATTAATCCCAAAGGTAGATGTAGAGGTAGCGTGCCGACTGCGATCACATCGACTTTGGAACCGTTTCCCACGCGCATCGTCACCTCGTCCTTAGCCAATCTTCGCTTAATCTGTAGTCCCTGTTTCGAGTTGCAAATATTAGCAACAGAACCAGTATCAAATACCCAGGTGCTACTGCGAGCATTAGTAAGGTACACATCAATAACATGTATATCACATATACCTTTGTTCACCTTGCCATCCTTCTTATCCGCCAAATACTTGGGGCAGTTCCGCTTCCAGTGACCAGTCTTCTTGCAGTAGAAGCACTCAGTTTCAGGCTTAGGTCCAGGTTTGGGTTTCTTCTCTTGAGTAGCAACTTGCTTGCTGTTCTTTTTGAAGTTTCCCTTCTTCTTCCCTTTGCCCTTTCTTGAAACTAGTGGTCTTGTTGACCATCAACACTTGATGCTCCTTCTTGATTTCTACCTCCCCAGCTTTCAGCATTGCGAAGAGCTCGGGAATAGTCTTATTCATCCCTTGCATATTATAGTTCATCACGAAGCTCTTGTAGCTTGGTGGCAGTGATTGGAGAATTCTGTCAATGACGCAATCATCTGGAAGATTAACTCCCAATTGAATCAAGTGATTATTATACCCAGATATTTTGAGTATATGCTCACTAACAGAACTGTTCTCCTCCATCTTACAGCTATAGAACTTATTGGAGAGTTCATATCTCTCAATCCGGGCATTTGCTTGAAATATTAACTTCAACTCCTGGAACATCTCATATGCTCCATGACATTCAAAACGTCGTTGAAGTCCCGATTCTAAGCCGTAAAGCATGGCACACTGAACTATTGAGTAGTCATCAGCTTTGCTCTGCCAGACGTTCATAACATCCGGCGCTGCTCCAGCAGCAGGCCTGGCACCCAGCGGTGCTTCCAGGACGTAATTCTTCTTTGCAGCAATGAGGATAATCCTCAAGTTACGGACCCAGTCCGTGTAATTGCTACCATCATCTTTCAACTTTGCTATCTCAAGAAACGCATTAAAATTCAACGGAACAACAGCACGAGCCATCTATCTACAATCAAGCATAAACAAGCAAGATACTTATCAGGTACTAAGTTTCATGATAAATTTAAGTTCAGTTAATTTACTTAAAGAACTCCCACTTAGATAGACATCCCTCTAATCCTCTAAGTGATTACGTGATCCAAATCAACTAAACCATGTCCGATCATCACGTGAGATGGAGTAGTTTCATTGGTGAACATCACTATGTTGATCATATCTACTATATGATTCACGCTCGACCTTTCGGTCTCCGTGTTCTGAGGCCATATCTGTATATGCTTGGCTCGTCAAGTATAACCTGAGTATTCCGCGTGTGCAACTGTTTTGCACCCGTTGTATTTGAACGTAGAGCCTATCACACCCGATCATCACGTGGTGTCTCAGCACGAAGAACTTTCGCAACAGTGCATACTCAGGGAGAACACTTCTTGATAATTAGTGAGAGATCATCTTAAAATGCTGCCGTCAATCAAAGCAAGATAAGATGCATAAAAAGATAAAAATCACATGCAATCAATATAAGTGATATGATATGGCCATCATCATCTTGTGCTTGTGATCTCCATCTCCGAAGCACTGTCGTGATCACCATCGTCACCGGCGTGACACCTTGATCTCCATCATAGCATCGTCGTCGTCTCGCCAAGCTTGTGCTTCCACGACTATCGCTACCGCTTAGTGATAAAGTAAAGCATTACATCGCGATTGCATTGCATACAATAAAGCGACAACCATATGGCTCCTACCAGTTGCCGATAACTCGGTTACAAAACATGATCATCTCATACAATAAAATTCAGCATCATGTCTTGACCATATCACATCACAACATGCCCTGCAAAAACAAGTTAGACGTCCTCTACTTTGTTGTTGCAAGTTTTACGTGGCTGCTACGGGCTTAAGCAAGAACTAATCTTACTTACGCATCAAAACCACAACGATAGTTTGTCAAGTTGGTGTTGTTTTAACCTTCGCAAGGACCGGGCGTAGCCACACTTGGTTCAACTAATTTTGGAGAAACTGTCACCCGCAAGCCACCTCTGTGCAAAGCACGTCGGGAGAACCGGTCTCGCGTAAGCGTACGCGTAATGTCGGTCTGGGCCGCTTCATCCAACAATACCGCCGAACCAAAGTATGACATGCTGGTAAGCAGTATGACTTATATCGCCCACAACTCACTTGTTTTCTACTCGTGCATATAACATCAACATATAAAACTTAGGCTCGGATGCCACTGTTGGGGAACGTAGTAATTTCAAAAAATTTCCTACGCACACGCAAGATCATGGTGATGCATAGCAACGAGGGGAGAGTGTGATCTACGTACCCGGTAGATCGACAACGGAAGCGTTTGGTTGATGTAGTCGTACGTCTTCACGGCCCGACCGATCAAGCACCGAAACTACGGCACCTCCGAGTTTTAGCACACGTTCAGCTCGATGACGATCCCCGGACTCCGATCCAGCAAAGTGTCGGGGAAGAGTTCCGTCAGCACGACGACGTGGTGACGATCTTGATGTACTACTGCCGCAGGGCTTCGCCTAAGCACCGCTACAATATTATCGAGGTCTATGGTGGCTGGGGGCGCCGCACACGGCTAAGAATAAGATCACGTGGATCAACCTGTGTCTCTGGGGTGCCCCTGCCTCCGTATATAAAGGACTAAAGGGGGGGTGCGGCCGGCCTAGGAGAGGCGCGCCAGGAGAGTCCTACTCCCTCTGGGAGTAGGATTCCCCCCCAATCCTAGTTGGAATAGGATTCGCGGAGGGGGGAAAAGAGAGAGAGGGGCCGGCCCCCTCTCCTTGTCCTATTCGGACCAAGGGAGGGGAGGGGCGCGCGGCCCATGTTAGGATGCCTCTTCTCTTTTCCACTAAGGCCCACTATGGCCCATATAGCTCCCGGGGGGTTCCGGTAACCTCCCGGTACTCCGGTAAAATCCCGATTTCACCCGGAACACTTCCGATATCCAAACATAGGCTTTCAATATATCAATCTTTATGTCTCAACCATTTCGAGACTCCTCGTCATGTCCGTGATCACATCCGGGACTCCGAACAACCTTCGGTACATCAAAATGCATAAACTCATAATATAACTGTCATCGTAACCTTAAGCGTGCGGACCCTACGGGTTCGAGAACAATGTAGACATGACTGAGACATGTCTCCGGTCAATAACCAATAGCAGGACCTGGATGCCCATATTGGCTCCTACATATTCTACGAAGATCTTTATCGGTCAGACCGCATAACAACATACGTTGTTCCCTTTGTCATCGGTATGTTACTTGCCCGAGATTCAATCGTCGGTATTCCAATACCTAGTTTAATCTCGTTACCGGCAAGTCTCTTTACTCGTTCTGTAATACATCATCCCGCAATTAACTCATTAGTTGCATTGCTTGCAAGGCTTAAGTGATGTGCATTACCGAGAGGGCCCAGAGATACCTCTCCGACAATCGGAGTGGCAAATCCTAATCTCGAAATACGCCAGCCCAACATGTACCTTTGGAGACACCTGTAGAGCTCCTTTATAATCACCCAGTTACGTTGTGACGTTTGGTAGCACACAAAGTGTTCCTCCGGCAAACGGGAGTTGCATAATCTCATAGTCATAAGAACATGTATAAGTCATGAAGAAAGCAATAGCAACATACTAAACGATCGGGTGCTAAGCTAATGGAATGGGTCATGTCAATCAGATCATTCACTTAATGATGTGATCCCGTTAATCAAATAACAACTCATTGTTCATGGTTAGGAAACTTAACCATCTTTGATTAACAAACTAGTCAAATAGAGGCATACTAGTGACACTTTGTTTGTCTATGTATTCACACATGTATTATGTTTCCGGTTAATACAATTCTAGCATGAATAATAAACATTTATCATGATATAAGGAAACAAATAATAACTTTATTATTGCCTCTAGGGCATATTTCCTTCAGGTTCTGCATCCAGTGCACCTGCACTTATATCTGAAACTACCATTTGGGGATTACACTGGAAAGATCTTCTGTACCAGGTAACATAAATTTGTTTGCATGCCTACTATTTTTTTCAATTAGTATATTATGCAACTTACATCGGCTCTTGTTTTAGATTTTCCATGCAGCCCGAAGAATTTTCTACTGTTTTGTTGCCTTCTTTTCAATGTGCAATAGGCATCAGCTAAGGTAATTTTTCTTTTGGCTTGTATGCAGAGGTAGTATGTGCAAATCAGACAGACAATTAGTCGAAAATCTGAATGATGAGAACATTTGTGTTTTTTGTTAAGAGTTCAAACTTCTTCAAACCGGTTTGTTTGGTGTGTCTGGCCAAGGAAATTTTAAAATTATGTAGTGTACCTCACATTATGCCTCCATGAGTGCTATGTGTTAATTGCGACTACATGCTGCAGCATTTACAATCACATAGAAGTTCTTCTCTGAGGCCTATCCTGCCTTAAATGGCACGCAACATACTTCCTCTTGTGAAGGAGCTCGGAAGTACAGTAATCAAGATCATCCTGTAAGTACTTGCATTTTATACTTATGGTTGACGCTTGTGTTCATTCAATCGTGTTTCGGAAACGAAATACCTCTCTAGGGAAAGAAAAACCCCGAGAACTGATATTATTTATTTTATTATGATACTCCTGGACATCTGAATACATAGTTCATTCCAAAACAGCCCATCTACCGTGGACTGGACACTGAGAGTGTAAAGAGAGATGGTGATGATTCTGGAGATTGTGTTAGGGTGTCGTCAAGTTTCACAAGCTCATCATACACCCCACGAGCCACCACCTTGCTTTGGACCTAACAAGAGAAGAAGGATAACAAGATCTGATGCTGGAAGCCTGGAAGTGATATATCTAAAGAACCATACTCAGAATTTGTGACCTCACCAAGATATTCATCTTCATCATGTTGCGGTGATAATGACAGTAGCAAGCCACTGGTGGAGCCTAGCACATACAAGGATGTGTTGATCTTGTTCTGATTCAACGATCATGATCTGCCGTTCGGACTAAAGGAAGTTATACTGTCTGATCGTTCTTGATCCCTTCCTTCGCATTCACGACCATCGAGATGACTCCATTAACGAGACGTTCTCTGGCATTGACCACCGCCCCTGCATGATGTTTAGACTCTAGGCTGTAGTGTGTTAAGCGGACGAGAAATCTGAGCATCTCCACTTGTCCAGGTTTCTCCACTGCATATTCTGCATGCCCCTGCACCTATTGCCTTCCATATCTATGCTAACCTACAGCAGCAATCAGCAAGGTTAGCCCCCCTTTGTCAGTGTTTTTGTTTATATATTGTCCTTCTGTTCTTGATGTGGATGGGTGGAAGCATGTATTTCTGATACATGTATACGTTTTAAGAAGGGATGTTGATAGAAGACTCCTATTATGCATGTACCTATTTTCTTAAAAGCATCCAATGTCTGTCATGTCAATTATGTTGACTGACCAAGATGATTGTCTTTTATAGCTTATATATACTATGCATTTTTTCTTTCATTTTTTTGCTTGTGTGTTCATTGGATTATTTTATGAGCTGTGATATTCACTTCTTAAATAATAAGGAATTCCATGCAAAATTCCGCGGAGCATAATCTTGATTGCCCATTGAGGAAGAAATTTAAGCTAACGGCACTACGAATGGGTGGCACTGATGGAAGAAATTTAAGCATATATTTGTGTACATGACCGATGATGATGTTGTTGTAGCGTCTTGGGTGCATATAACCCTTGAGCTAGGCAATCAGATGGATGTCCTGGATTTATGATATTTTTTGTCAACATTTATTTTTATTGGCAATAACGGTTGTAATATACACTCTCTGCTTTAAGAAAAACATTTTGATGTTAAGATTTCACTTTTGAATGTTGGTTAAATGGCATTGATATTTGTGTGTGATTTATTCCATTTTAGTAGTCATTAGGGTGAGTATCTGCAGTACATAATCAAGTCTTAGAAATTCCACAATACCTTATCAACGCCATTAGCATCTTTACGCAAGCCTTTGGTTAGCGACCTCATCTGTGAATCATCCGTTGATTTAACTATTCCTTGATTTAATTTTTCTCAGCCTTGAGTTGTCGATTGATCATACCATGATATTGACTGTATCCATTTATTACTTTTTTCCATCTTTAGTCATCACCTGTTTACATCATGATATTAAGAACAATTTTAGGATTGCATGTCCATGGACTGACACAATTCAATGATGCTTTCCAATTATAACTAGATTTAATCTGTTCTTTTTACAACCTATGAAAATAGTGAACGAATGAAATAATGTATATATTGTTTGTATGACCACAATACTCCCACTTTTCAAAATACAACTTGGGCAACATCACAACACTGTGTATCCATTTAATTTATATATTTTGAAACATTTTTATGCATTTAATTTATATTTTCAGACATTTATTATTAAATGCATTTAATATATATATTTTGAACCATTTGTATGTATATTGGTTTGAATTTCGATTGAACAATGTTTGAGACGTGCATTGCACGTGCAAGCTTACTAGTCTACCTTGGTTGGTGAGATTTTTGAATTGAGCCTTATAAATCAGAAAAGAGGGAGTAGAAAGCAATGTTACAATACAAACAAAACCAAGGTAACTGAGCTGGGATAACACTCTTATCACTTTAACCCTCAGCTAGAATATTTTGACACTCTATGAGATGGGGACTGGTCTATTACTCAATCCGGACAAGTGTTGGATTATGTTTGCGAAGTAGTGTATTTGTGGAAAATCAAGTGTCCACCATGGTCTTGTAATAAAGATTAATTACAATGAAGGTATTTGAGGTTACATATCTTGGTCTTCCTATGCCGCATCGAAGAATGAAAGCTGATAGTTCTCAGTCTACCACAAAGTTGACCCACTTGCTTGACCCAATCAAAATCAACCAACCCAAATCCAAATTAGACACCCCAATTGATGGAGAGAGCTTCAAAATTAGGGAGCTTAATGAAGTTACGGATCTCTTTTAAGATAGGAAACACATCTATAATATCTAAATAGTTCATCCCCATTAATTTATTTATTTTGATATGCAGTCTATCCATATCATCAACCAGCCACGTCAGCGTTTCATCACTAGCTTACATGAGGGACCCACCATGGATTGACCAACATGCACTTCGGTTACAAGCTGTAGAGGCCCACCACCGGCTCCCCAGCGTACACAAACACCGTACAGAAGCCCAAAGAAAAACAATGTACAAAGCTGCGACCGTCTCTCTCCCTCAATTTAGCCGACGGCCCTCCCGCATCTCACGCCCCTCCTGCATGACCGCTGGCTTGGCTCTCCTACACGATTCTGCAAAACACATCTACAGTCCGCGCGGTGGCCAGGATCCCATCTCACGCGGCAGGACCGCCGGCTCGGCTCCCCTGTGCGGTTCTCCGAGGATCGCTTAGAGCATCTCCAGCCACGCCCCCAACAGTCCCTCTCCCCCGGACCATTTTTTGTCGCCGTCGCCCAAAAAATGGCCCAGTCGCGTCTTCAGGAGTCCGTTTTTTGTCGGTTTGAGCCGAAACTGGCGTCGGGAGACCCTGGCCGAACCCGGCGCGTGCGCGGGAGGAGGGGGAGGGAGGGCGTGGAAAACGATTTCAACGCAAACGGGAATGAGCCCGCCGAGTCAGCGACACGCCGCTTCGTCGTCCTCATCGCCTGAGTTCCCGCAGGAATCAATGCCAAGGCTGCCGCGCTGCCGCACCGGCCAGCCTCCATTGATGCCTCACGGGCGGCGCCGTGAAGGCGGCGCCGCGACGCCCGTCCCGCCCGCTCTCGCCACGCATCGCCCAGCATGCAGGTTCTCACCCACCCCCTTCGGCTATAAAAGCCGACCACCCCGCAGGTGAACGCCACAGTCGCCACAACTCGCCTTCTCTCGCCTCGTCTCCCCACAGAAGCCACCTCCACCCCCCTCTTCCCCCGCCGACGAGCAATGGCTGAACGGTACCCCGGCGACTCCGCGGCGGCGAACGGCTTCGGCCGACGCCATATCCAGGAGGACGAGGCGCGCCTCCTCTACGAGACCGACTATCCGGTGCTCCCAGACATGCGGGTGCTGGGCTCATGAAAGTTGAGCACCGGCGGCGTCCTGGTACGACCGGTGCCCACCGGGGCTGAACGGCGGGCCGAGCACTAGTAGAAAAAGGGTCAAATGTGAAGCACATTAGTGTCAGTTTGAATTTGAGCCGGCACTAATGTGACCATTAGTGCCGGTTCCAACGGCTAGGCGGGCGGGCATCATTAGTATCGGTCGTGGGCAACCTTTAGTACCGGTTCATGCCACGAACCGGTACTAATGTGGCCAGTGCGGCTGTGGTCAGGCTGGGGCCCCCACGAAGACCTTTAGTACCGGTTTATGTCATGAACCGGTACTAGAGTTTCTTAGTAAGCTGATTTTTAGTCCCACCTCGCCAAGAGAGAGGCAGTATGAGCGGTTTATACGCTGTGAGTGCAGAGACAATGACGAAGAGGCGCAATGCTCACCTGCACGTTGATTAGCTTCAAGCCTTTCGGAATAGCATAGATTGCACTGAGCTATATGTAGTGCAGTCTACACTATTCCGAAAGGCTTGAAGCAAATTACCCAACATTGCACCTCTTTTTTATTTTTAATAACTTATTTGAACTCCGGACTTCTTTTGTGTTCAGTATACAACATTCAAAGCGACGTCATCAATTTCCAACATGTTCTGACATCATTTGTTGTTTTTCGGTCATTTACCTAATTGTTTAGAGAGCTAAATGATCGTGAAATTGATAATCACTATAAAATGAATTCTGAAAATGTTGAAACTTGGCATGGTATCATCATTTCACCCGCATAGCATGTGCGAAAGAGTAGAGAGGGTCATGGCAAAAACTGGACGCACTTCGTGTACAAACTAGACAAACTTTTCCGGAGTATCAGGGTTTCGGACGAGAACTCATCTGTTACACGGGCACTTCAATGTTTTTTAAACTTATTTAAACTCCGAACTTCTTTTGTGTTTAGTATGCAGCATTTAAAGCGACGTCATCAATTTCCAACATGTTCTGACATCATTTGTTGTTTTTCGGTCATTTACATAATTGTTTAGAGAGCTAAATGACCGTGAAATTGAAAATCACTACAAAATGAATTCTGAAAATGTTGAAACTTGGCATGGTATCATCATTTCACCCGCATAGCATGTGCAAAAGAGTAGAGAGGGTCACCGCAAAAACTGGACGCACTTCGTGTACAAACTGGACAAACTCTTTCGGAGTATCAGGGTTTCGGACGAGAACTCATCTGTTATATGGGCACTTCAATGTTTTTTAAACTTATTTGAACTCTGGACTTTTTTTGTGTTCAGTATGCAGCACTCAAAGCAACGTCATCAATTTCCAACATGTTCTGACATCATTTGTTGTTTTTCGGTCATTTACCTAATTGTTTAGAGAGCTAAATGACCGTGAAATTGAAAATCACTACAAAATGAACTCTGAAAATGTTGAAACTTGGCATGGTATCATCATTTCACCCGCATAGCATGTGCGAAAGAGTAGAGAGGGTCACGGCAAAAACTGGACGCACTTCGTGTACAAACTGGACAAACTCTTTCGGAGTAACAGGGTTTCAGACAAGAACTCATCTGTTACACGGGCACTTCAATGTTTTTTAAACTTATTTGAACTCCGGACTTCTTTTGTGTTCAGTATGCAGCATTCAAAGCGACGTCATCAATTTCCAACATGTTCTGACATCATTTGTTGTTTTTCGGTCATTTACCTAATTGTTTAGAGAGCTAAATGACCGTGAAATTGAAAATCACTACAAAATGAACTCTGAAAATGTTGAAACTTGCAATGGTATTATCATTTCGGAGTATGAGAGTAGAGAGGGTCACAAAAAACTACTCAGAAATAAATAGAAGAAAATAAATAAAGCAGAAAAGAATAAAACTATACAAAAAATTTACTCAACAATAAATAGAAGAAAATAAATAATGTAAAAAAGAAAAAAACCATATAAAAAATTACTCAAAAATAAATAGAAGAAAATGAATAATGAAGAAAAGAAAAAACTATATAAAAAATTTGTTGGCACGCCGCCCAGTGGGCCTGCTAGACCTAGGGTATGCAATTGCAGGCCCAGAAGGGCCAGCAGACTCACAGGGCAGCGCGCCCTAGTTAGGCCCAGAAGCTTGCTATATAGAGAAGCTTGAAGGAGCAGCCGCGGCTGGGTTTATAAACCAGTGCGGCTGCCCTTCGCTCGGCGAGGTGGGACTAAACATTGTGCACCGCCGGTGGCGGCACACAACCATTAGTACCGGTTGGTGGCTCCAACCGGTACGAAAGAGGGGGTCTTTAGTACCGATTTGTGGCACGAACCAGTGCTAAAGGGCCGTTTCCCGCCCCTTGGCCTGGCGAAAATTGGCCTTTAGTACCGGTTGGTGGCTCCAACCGGTACTAAAGACCCCTCCTATATATATGACACTTACGAAAAATCAGTTTCATCGACCACCAGTACTTCTTCTCGATCCAACTTCTTCGCCGCGCCCGTCGCCCATCGCGCGCCGTCCTCGCCGCCCCCGCCGCCCGTCGTCGCCGTGTCGGTGGAACGACACCTATGGGATCACAAGAATCCCTCCTACGGTTGCGGGGCGCGGGGTCGTGAGAAGCGCGGATCAAACAGATAGCACACGGTTCATTTATCCAGGTTCGGGCCGCGGGGATGCGTAAAACCCTACTCCTTCTTTGGTGGATTGTATATCTGTGTTCTTGAGCTAGCTATGGGGCGTGAGGAGCTCCAAAAAGCCGAATCCTCCTCCTGGTCGCCTCGGGCCTCCTTTTATAGGAAAGGGGTTGCCATAGTGGCACGCAGGAGGTGGAAAGGGAACAGTGATGTGAGGTTATCCCTCGCATTACATGACAAGGTGCATTTAATGCGTCTTGCCCAGGTGTCCTTGCTTTATCGGGGACGGGGGAGAGCCCTGTCTCGTCCGTCGCCGCTCCCTCTCGCGTCGACACGCGCCCTGGCCAGCGGCGCCCGCGGTGCCATGTAGGCAGGCAGGCAGCTGAGGTGGCGCAGTGGTGGGTCTCCACGAAGATCTGCATGCCGCCACGCAGGTGCCTGCCCAGCTGGTTGGGTCGGCAGCTGCATGCGAACGGCGGTGGAGGTTTGACTGACGTGGGCCTGATGGTGGCCCAACGGGTGTTCTTGGCAAGGGCCTTGCCGGGGCCCCGGCAAGGGTCTTGCCGTGGCGCCTGCTGTCATCCCCGGCAAGGCTCTTGCCGGGGGCCTTGTGGTCCTCCTTGGTTGGGATCCCGCCAAGGATCATCATCTTCTGAAGGGTGTATCTAATCTCGAATGTCTTCACAAAGATCTGCATGCCACCACGGGGATGTCTCCCGAATCCTTGCCCCATGGGGGAAGTGGACTCAAGGGTGACTCACTCCGTAGGTGTGGGGCGAGCTGCCATGGCAAGGGTCTTGCCGGGTTTGCTAAAATCGCCTCCCGGCCAGGATCCTTGCCGGGGGGGTCCGCTTCGTCCCCTTTGCTCTTTGTGGTCTTGGTCTTGGCGTCGTTCTGCTTCTCCTGAGCTTCGGCCGTACCTTGGCTCACCTCCCTTGCCTTGCTCAGTGTGGTGGTGCCCGTGGCTCAGACTGCCCGTGCACAGTTATAGGGGTACAAAAAGTGTACCCCTCTTTTTGTACACCGACACGCTGTCACCGCCATCGCCCCCGCCACCCGTCGCCGCCGTCACCGACGTCGCCCCCGCCACCCGTCGTCGCCGTCACCGCCGTCGCCCCCGCCGCGCGCCCGTCACCCCCGCGTCTCGCCCGCCGCCCGTCCCCGCCGCCGCCCGTATGCCGCCGCCCCTCGCTCGTACACACACACACATACACACACACAGACACACACACACACACATACACACACACATACACACATTGTTTTTACTCATTTTCTTTTTTCTGTTGTTTAGATTAATAATGTTAGATAAATTACGTAGATAATAATGTTAGAATGTTAATGTTAGATGAATTATATGGAAAAGATGTTAAATATTAATGTCAAATATATTTTACATGAATTAGAACAAGTTGAACTAGTTGAATTAGTATAGCTAGATATTAATTAGGTATATATATGAGATTTGAACTAGTTGAATTAATATAACTAGTTTATTTTTAGTATGAAAATTAATAGAACAAATTTATTTTTCGTAAGAAAATTTAAGTATATGAGATTTGATGATCTAATCAAAATATTAGTATATAGAACTACCTACTTTATTTTAGTAAGAAATTAATAGAACTAGTTTATTTTTAGTAAATGCTTAGTTGAATTAATAGAACTAGTTTATTTAGTTGAATTAATAGAACTAGTTTAGTTGAATTAATAGAACCTATATATGAACATATGTTAGATATTAATGTCAATTGTTAGATGAATTAGATATAAATTATATGTTAGATATATATTTAATTTAGTTATATGAGATTTCATTATCTAATTAACATTTTATTATATAGAACTAACTATCTTATTTTTAGTAAGAAAATTAATAGAACTAGTTTAGTTGAATTAATTAGTTGAACTAGTTAGTTGAATTACTTCAATTAATTAGGTATATTTTTCGTAAGTGCTTAGTTGAATTAGTTCAATTAATTAGTTGAACTAGTTGAATTAATAGAATTAGTTGAATTAATAGAACTAATAAGTGTTTACTGTTTCACCTATGAACATAGGAATGTCGTCTGACGACGAACACGATTTCATTATGTGCGAATACTGCGAAGACCAGCACGGCCTGTGCGGCAGAAATTTTCTAGTTGATGATAGACGCTTCAGCATCAAGCTGGATGAGAACTTCGAAGTGGATACAGTAAGTCACAACGACAAGTCTTTTTTCGTAATTAAGCATAACTTATGCTTCATTTGCTTCAACTTTTAATTTTAATTTTTCACTATTCTACTAGCGTATCCCCTGCCATGCAAGAATTTTTGTCTTGGATAAGATAGGTTTCAGTCCTAATGAAACTATGGAGGTAAAAAGAGTTTACTTGAAGACCGAGCATGGTTATACCTTCAATGTCAAATTATACAATGCAGACACATACACCTATTTTGAATGCAAAACTTGGCAATCACTATGCAAGGCTTATGCATTTGAGCCTGATATGGTTATCACCTTTGATATTCGTCCGGAAGATGATATTGAAGGTAATAGAGACATCTGGGTCGATGTGCAGACGCCTCCAGTTCTACCATTATGTGAGTTTCTCAACCATATTTATGTCTTCGATATGAGATTATTTGAACCAGTTGAATAATTAATAGGTCTCAATTTATATTGACAGCTTACTTCCAATCAAGCAAACATGTCCGACGCTTGGTAGACAGGACCGTCCACTGTCCCGGGGCTGAACTAAACTGCAAGGAGACAAGTCATTATGTTTCATGGCTTGAGGATCTTGATGCTGTCAAGACAAATTTCTTTCCTGCACTTAGAAATGTTAGTACTCAAAACGTGCGACCAATAGTGTTCGTACTGAACTACGGTTACATATATTTAGGAAAGATGGTAAGATTTCTACTATTTCTCCTCGGTGCATCTTTTGCATACATTATTTTTTTAAGCTAAACTTCATTGCTAAGTATGTTACTATACGATGTTCTTCAACAGGGACTCCCGATGAATGTTGTGCCTGATTGGATCGAGACTAAAGGTACCATGAATATTGTTAGCTTACGGTCAAGATATCCTACAATGCACTTTAGTGTATTCAGAATTTTAATAGCGAGGAATGCTTAATAGTAAAAGACTGGAGCAAAATTGTGAACGATCACAGAGAAGTACTAGGGGGCAGCAATCAGAAGCGCAACCCACGATTAGGAGACAGATTTATCTGCATGCTCCAATATGATGAATCAGCAAAGCTATACATGTTCTATGCTATTTTACCTGAGAGAGAGCAGCATGAGTGATTAATTAGCTAGTTCATGCTCTTAATACTTGTCCTCTCATGTCCGTGTTCTTCGTCCTCAACTTAATCTCAAAAAGTGATTTGCTTTTGTGGTGTTATGAACGCTTATAATATTATTACCATGTTGAACTCAATGA
This sequence comes from Triticum aestivum, assembly GCF_018294505.1. Taxonomy (NCBI): domain Eukaryota; kingdom Viridiplantae; phylum Streptophyta; class Magnoliopsida; order Poales; family Poaceae; genus Triticum; species Triticum aestivum. The sequence continues at coordinate 710,622,851 of NC_057806.1, forward strand.
TATCTTTGCTATGAAAACCGTTGGTGATGATATATATGATGCAAGAGTTTTTATATTAATTAATATGATGATGATGATGAGTTATTATATCATTTATGAAAGAAATTGCATATTAGTTTCAACTGAATGGATTCTAGCTAAGTGATCAAGTATATGTCATATTCATATTACCTCGATCACTTAAGTAGGTGATCAAGTATATATAATATGAGTATGACATATACTTGATGACTTAGCTAGGATCCACGCATCCAGTCAAACTAATCTGCGGTACATTCACCTAATGATTTAACAACTCATTATAATGTAAAACAATCACTAAATTAAATTGAAAACACAAAATTAAAGTAAAAATAAAAAATAAAACCAAAACACACCCAAATATTTAGTACAGGTTGGTGTTACCAACCAGTACTAATGTCCTACGCGCCCATGGAGCTGGCTCGTGCCACGTGGTTGCCCTTTAGCACTGGTTCGTGCTGAACTGGTACTAAAGGGGGGGGGGGGCTTTAGTGCCTACAATTTAGTGCCAGTTACCGAACCGGCACTAAAGGGCCTTACGAACTGGTGCTATTGCACGGTTCTGCACTAGTGGAGATTGCCCACATCCGGTCGTCGCTATCGGTGGCGCAGCGGAACGAGCCGAGGTACGCCGCCGACAGCCACACGCTGTGGACGATGTACTTCGAGCGCCGCCGCGAAGACCAGATCGCCTCCGCCAATGATATCATCCCCCACAGCCGCCTCAACGCCGACGGGCAGCGCGAGTGGTGGGGCGTGCCCGGTCGCACCCTCGAGGCCGTCCTCGACCACATCGAGACTGGCAACACGCCGCGCCTCGAGTACCCGCCCCGCCCGTCATTCTCTCGCCGTCGTGGCAGCTCCCGGACGCTGCGGCGAATAGAGGCGGTGACTTCCTCATCGTCGTGCTCCGGCTCACTCTCCTCCGGTTCGCCGGCGCTCCACCCCGTCAAGACGGAGCCGCAGGAGACGCTGCTTGGGCGCCGCACCCGCAGCGGCGCCCTCGTCATCAACGAGGGCGACCGCCCCTTCCCGCGTTCCCTCTGCCTAGTCTGGCCGAAGAGCGAGCCGGGGCTGCTCCCCGTGAAGCCATAGCACGCGGAGATGGACGCCAGCGCCGCCGCGATGAGGAGGACGAGCCCGGGCCGTCCAACCGCCGCGTGTCGGCGACCCTGGTTAGGGGTGCAGTAGGAACGGCGGCGGCTCCGGCTTGGCGCAGGGCGGCGGCGGCTCCGGCTTGGCGCAGGGCGGCGACGACGACGATGGCGGCGACTACACCCAGTTCTACAGGCTCCTCGGCATGTAGAAGGCGGTCGGCGGCCGCGGCGTAGTAGGGCTAGACGTAGTTCTAAGCAATGTTTGTATGTTTCTTTGTTTTTGTACAAATTTCAATGAAAAATCGCCAAGTTTGTGCCGAATTCATATTCTGAGTTTGCGTGATTTTAGGGACGACCTGGGGGCGACGACTGAGAGTGCAATCGCCCCCACACCGAAAGCAAACGCCGGTTCGGCTCCAGACGACGCTTTTTCGGCGTCCTGAGGGACCGAACGACTGGAGATGCTCTTCTACGTGTGGTGCCATGGTCGTCCTCAGGTGCCCGTCCGATTCAGTGGTCCCATGGTCCGGATCAATTTCCGTGGTGCCATGGATGAACATCGGGCTGTGAATTCAGATTGCACAGTTTAGTCGCCGTTGCTCCCACGGGTCAGCGTTCTTCTACCAGGATCTCCCCTTGGTGAATGATCTCTGTGGCTCTGTTCTCCTTGATTCATAGCCTGGTGTTCACGTTGTCCTTGGATTTAAGTAAGTTGCATGCACAGTTGTACTACATATTACGGGGTTGCTTTACATGGATGTGTGATACTTCCTTCATTCCTAAATATTTGTCTTTTTAAAATTTCAAATGGACTATCACATACGGATATATATGGACATATTTTAGAATATAGATTCATTCATTTTACTTCGTACGTAGTCACTTGTTGAAATATCTAGAAAGACAAATATTTAAGAATAAAGGGAGTACTTTACAAGTCTGCCGTGTGGCTAATAGGTATATAAACACTGTGTGCACCATGTGTTTGGGATACTTATTTAGAGATCGCCATTGTTGTTAGAGATTTCAACAGAATACAATCTATTGTGCTGTTGATGGATGCCTTTTCTACAACATTGGCCTGCTTAATACGTGGTATCTACCTTTATTTATCCAAACGTTGTTTTTTCATGATTGACAAACTTGATAATTAAACATCTCTTTTTCATCAGGTCACCGCAGAAGATTATAATCGTATCTACCCCCCCTCTCTGTATACTCCCAAGGTATGGCCTTTTGAATTACTGTTTGCAACAGCAGCTAGAGCCAGAAGCCAAAACATAACATCGGATAGCAACTTGCCGCACCCTGTCGGTTCATTGCCCACCGGAGACGGAGACGGAGAGCGTCACTGTGATAGAATTCCATTTTCCAAGCTTCATAATCGATCGATCAATCTGCTGCAACAGGACACATCAAGACCCAGGAAGGACGTTCGTGGGATGGCGACGTGCCAAGGGGTCTGTGGCGGGTCATGTACTACTGTTTGCGGGTCAGCCTTAGAGATGACTAATCACACTATTTATATATGATGTTCGTACACATTATATTCAAAAAAATACCAATATTTAGTACCACCTCTGTAAACAAATATAAGAGTGTTTAGATCATTAGTTTAATGATCTAAACGCTCTTATATTTCTTTATGGAGGGAGTAGAAAGCAATGTTACAATCTGAATAAAACCAAGGTAACTGAGCTAGGATAACACTCTAATCAGTTTAACCCTGAGCTAGAATATTTTGACACTATGAGATGGGGACTGGTCAATTACTCAATCCAAACAAGTGTTGGATTATGTTCGTGAAGTAGTGTATTTGTGGAAAATCAAGTGTCCACCATGGTCTTGTAATAAAGTTTATAATGAAGGTATTTGAGGTTACATATCTTGGTCTTCCTATGCCGCATCGAAGAATGAAAGCTGGTAGTTCTCAGTCTACCACAAAGTTGACCCACTTGCTTGACCCAATCAAAATCAATCAACCCAAATCCAAATTAGACACCTCAATTGATGGAGAGAGCTTTAAAATTAGGGGGCTTAATGAAGTTACAGATTTCTCTTAAGGTAGGAAATACATTTCTCCCAACAAGTGCTATCGTTTAACGCCCCTAGCTAGGCATGATGATTTCAATGATACTCATATAAAAGATAAGAATTAAAACATAAAGAGAGCATCTTGAAGAATATAACTAGCATATTTAAGTCTAACCCAGTTCCTATGCATAAGGATTTTGTGAGCAAACAACTTGTGGGAACAAGAATCAACTTGTATAGGAAGGTAAAACAAGGATAACTTTAAGATTTTCAACACATAGAGAGGAAACTTGATATTATTGCAACTCCTACAAGCATATATTCCTCCATCATAATTTCAGTAGCGTCATGAATGAATTCAACAATATAAATATCACATAAAGCACTATTTTCATGATGCATAAGCATATAATTTGTATTACTCTCCACATAAGCAAATTTATTCTCATCAATAGTAGTGGGAGCAAACTCAACGAAATAACTATCATGTGAGGCATAATCCAATTGAAAACTAAAATCATGATGACAAGTTTCATGGTTATCATTAGTCTTAATAGCATACAAGTCATGACAATAATCATCATAGATAGCAACTTTGTTCTCATTATCAATTGGAACCTATTCCGAAATAGTGGAATCATTACTAAATAAAGTCATGACCTCTCCAAATCCACTTTTATAATTATCACAATAAGATTCAACATCCTCCAAAATAGTGGGATCATCACTTCCTAATGTTGACACTCTTCCAAACCCACTTTCATCAATATAATCATCATAGGCATGCTATCATCATAATAAATTTGCTCATCAAAACTTGGAAGACAAAAAATATCATCTTCATCAAACATAGCATCCCCAAGCTTGTGGCTTTGCATATCATTAGCATCATGGATATTTAAAAAATTCATACTAACAACATTGCAATCATGCTCATCATACAAAGATTTAGTGGCAAACATTCTAATGCATTCTTCTTCTAACACTTTGGCACAATTATCGGAATCGTTATTTTCATGAAAGACATTAAAAAGATGAAGAATATGTGGTACCCTCAATTCCATTTTTTGTAGTTCTCTTTTATAGACTAAACTAGTGATAAAACAAGACACAAAAAGATCCGATTGCAAGATCTAAAGATATACCTTCAAGCGCTAACCTCCCCGGCAACGGTGCCAGAAAAGAGCTTGATGTCTACTACACAACCTTCTTCTTGTAGACGTTGTCGGGCCTCCAAGTGCAGAGGTTTGTAGGACAGTAGAAAATTTCTCTCAAGTGGATGACCTAAGGTTTATCAATCCGTGGGAGGCGTAGGATGAAGATGGTCTCTCTCAAGCAACCCTGCAACCAAATAACAAAAAGTCTCTTGTGTCCCCAACACACCCAATACAATGGTAAATTGTATAGGTGCACTAGTTCGGTGAAGAAATGGTGATACAAGTGCAATATGGATGGTAGATATAGGTTTTTGTAATCTGAAAAATATAAAAACAGCAAGGTAACTAATGATAAAAGTGAGCGAAAACGGTATTGCAATGCATTGAAACAAGTCTAGGGTTCATACTTTCACTAGTGCAAGTTCTCTCAACAATAATAACATAACTGGATCGTATAACTATCCCTCAACATGAAACAAAGAGTCACTAATAGCGGAGAACAAACGAAGAGATTATTGTAGGGTACGAAACCACCTCAAAGTTATTCTTTCTGATCGATCTATTCAAGAGTCCGTAGTAAAATAACACGAAGCTATTCTTTTCGTTAAATCTATCCTAGAGTTCGTACTAGAATAACACCTTAAGACACAAATCAACCAAAACCCTAATGTCACCTAGATACTCCAATGTCACCTCAAGTATCCGTGGGTATGATTATACGATATGCATCAGACAATCTCATATTCATCTTTTCAACCAACAAAAAGAACTTCAAAGAGTGCCCCAAAGTTTCTACCGGAGAGTCAAGATGAAAACGTGTGCCAACCCCTATGCATAACTTCACGAGGTCACGGAACTCGCAAGTTGATCACCAAAACATAAATCAAGTGGATCACGTGATATCCCATTGTCACCATAGATAAGCACATGCAAGACATACATCAAGTGTTCTCAAATCCTTAAAGACTCAATCCGATAAGATAACTTCAAAGGGAAGACTCAATTCATTACATGAGAGTAGAGGGGGAGAAACATCATAAGATCCAACTATAATAGCAATGCTCGCGGTACATCAAGATTGCGCCGAATCAAGAACACGAGAGAGAGGGAGAGAGAGAGAGAGAGAGAGAGAGAGAGAGAGAGAGAGAGAGAGAGATCAAACACATAGCAACTGGTACATACCCTCAGCCCCGAGGGTGAACTACTCCCTCCTTGTCATGGAGAGCGCCGGGATGATGAAGATGGCCACCGGAGAGGGATTCCTCCCCTCCAGCAGGGTGCCGGAACGGGTCTAGATTGGTTTTTGGTGGCTACAGAGGCTTTGCGGCGGCGGAACTCCAGATATGGGTTATGTTCTGGAAGTTTGGGTATATATAAGACATGTTGGCGTCGGGAACAAGTCAGGGGGTCTCCGAGGTGCCTCGGCACTCTTCTAGCCCATCTCCAATACTCCGTGGGCTTCTTCTGGTCAAAAAATAATCTTCATAAAATTTCAGGTCAATTGGACTCCGTTTGGTTTTCCTTTTCTACGATACTCAAAAACAAGGAAAAACATAAACTAGCACTAGGCTCTAGGTTAATAGGTTAGTCGTAAAAATCATATAAGATAGCATATAAATGCATATAAAACATCCTAGATGGATAATATAATAGTATGGAACAATTAAAAATTATAGATACGTTGGAGACATATCAGGGACTAAAGCCCCCCCCCCCTTAGTATCGGTTCAGCACGAACCGCCACTAAAGGGCCACCACATGGCACAAGCCAGCGTCGTGGGGCAGGAGACCTTTAGTACCGGTTGGTAACACCAACCGGTACTAAAGGTTTAGGGGGTTTTGGGTTCATGATTTATTTTCCCTTTAATTTTGTGTTTTCCATTTAATTCTTTTTCATTTGCTAGTATTTTATGATACTACTATTGTACACGTTGCATATATATAAGTAGAATTTCTTGTAGAACTTATATATAAATATATATCATCGAATGTCATGCACCATCATTCACACATACACATGTATATATACAATTTGTTATATACAATTTCTCATACATGGAGGCATTACTGCGGTAGCGGGTAATGGTATTCTCTTTTGGGATCAATGACCCGGTCGAGCAAAAATCCCGCTATTTCATCTTGAATTGCCGCTACGCGATCCGTTGGTAGGAGCTTATCCCGCACCTCAGTGAACTTTTAAGAAGGAGATCAATTTGTATGTATTAGTCGTTGTGTGATTAGATATCGATAATGATGTAAAAATTGTGAATAGTGTTCTGGCAAACGTACCCATACACTACTAGGGAAAATCTTATAGGTTTATAACCCTCGCTACTACTACCTACTAGTAGCGCGGGTTTTTACCCCTCGCTACTACTAAGTTGATAGTAATAGCGCAGGTTTTTAACCCTCGCTACTACTAAGCTGTCTCTACCGTGCCCCCGGGACATGCCATAGTAGTAGCGAGGGGTATAAACCCGTGCTACTACTAAGTTGATGGTAGTAGCACGGTTTTATACCCCTCGCTACTACTAAGTATGAGGTAGGTGAAGTCCCCATATCCTCATCCGAATCCCTCCTCTCTCCCTCACTCTCCCCCTCTCTCCATAGGCTCTCCCATGGTGTTGCACACCACACCTCCTCCTCCATGGCACCCAACAAGTTCACCTCCTCGCGTCGCGTTCCTCCTCCTCCATGGCGCCAAAAGAGGGAGGCCACCTCACACCGCCGGCGTCTCGGAGCTCGCCGGTCTTCCCCGCATCTCCATGCCACCACGTCAGACCACCTCACAACCAGCAACGAGCCCCGGTGTGCCCTCCATCTCATTCCTTTCTTCCTTGTTTCTTCCTTGTTTCTCCTTTTCCCTCTCCATGTCCCTCCGATTTTACTCACCTACCATGCCCATGCCTGCGCAGGTCGTCGACATGGCCAACGAGGAGCTCTCTGCCTTGGCCGTGAAGAGGACCCTCACACCATTGTCTTGCTCTCCTCTACACTGGATCCGGTCCCTCTACAACAGCCATCGCTGGATCTGGTCTCCGCTGCCCATACGCACCTCCGGCGACCCTTGTCGTCGCTGGATCGAACCATTGACACCATTAACAGCACGCACGGGGTCGAGATTTTTTTTTTGGTTTTTGAAATTAATAGTAGACTACTAACACACATACTAGTAGCCTGGGATGCACCGTGCTACTACTACTAGTTAGCTATAGCGCCGTAGTAGTAGCGCAGGCACCCGCGCTACTACTAGCTTTTAACCCGCGCTACTACTAGGCTTTTTCCTAGTAGTGATAGTTGTCTATTAGATTTGGTCCTTTCAGACGCCATCATGTGAATGTTCTCGCAAACGTAGTATGCACATAAATCAGTCCCCGGCGTCTGCTTCATGGCCTTTACGAGAATAGAATTCAATCAGATAATAATTAATCAAGCATGATAATTAATGGTATTGAAACTAGAATTAAAGAGATTGTAGCTAGCTAGCTAGCTAGTACTACTTAATTACTTACCTTGGGTTGAAACCAATACAACTGTTTTATTCCATTCGCCTGGAACCGTTTTGATGTACTTTTGCCAAGCCCTGCCCACCGGCAAAGAAAATGAATAAAGGAGTTATTAATTAGTTGATATCAGGAAATGACGAACTAAAGAGGTCGACATAAAGTTCAATAATGATTGAAATTACCTGTTGACTATCCCCTTCATGATTGAGTAGTCAGTAGATTTTTTAAGTAGTGAGTCCAGTACTTCAACTGTTCCTTCTTCAACTTGAATGATTTAGAAGATCTAGTGGTACCTGCTTGCGCATACGTTTGCATGTATAAATTAAGCGGGCATGTGCATAAGACTCATCAACTACCCTAAACCCTATACACTTATTAACATATAGCAAGTAAGCAAAAACGCAATTTGTAGTACAAGATAGTGTGACTCACTGGAAGTTGTAAGGAAGTAGTATATCTCGATTGGTATTGAGGCGCTTCAAGAACTCTAGCATGTTATTCTCTACTTCTTGTTTATACCATTCATAGCTACATGTCTCTTCATTAATGGTATTTGGGTCAATGAACCCAATGCCATAGCGTCCAACTTTTTTCATTTCATACATCTTCATCCTATGCATAATACCACAGAAAAGAATATAGTGAGGATAATTACAGGTAATGATCAACGAGAGCACTAGAGCTAGCTTGAGACTAAAATTACAGAAAGAAATCACTTACAGACAATAGCAACTGACGATAAATTTGTCGAGTGCGTCTTGATTGAATAACTAAAACAGTTCTGAATACTCAATGGACAGAGCTAGCTGATGGAAGTAATGATCTTTCTTGACTTTCACCATGAGGGACTCTCGATTGGTAGTCTTGGTAATTTCCATGTACCATTGATGCAATTCATACATTCTCGTTGAGAGCTTCTTGACCTCCTTGATGTCTACTACACAACTTTTTTCTTGTAGACGTTGTTGGGCCTCCAAGTGTAGAGGTATGTAGGACAGTAGCAAATTTTCCTCAAGTGGATGACCTAAGGTTTATCAATCCGTAGGAGGCGTAGGATGAAGATGGTCTCTCTCAAGCAACCCTGCAACCAAATAACAAAGAGTCTCTTGTGTCCTCAACACACCCAATACAATGGTAAATTGTATAGGTGCACTAGTTCGGCGAAGAGATGGTGATACAAGTGCAATATGGATAGTAGATAATAGTTTTTGTAATCTGAAAATATAAAAACAGCAAAGTAACTAATGATAAAAGTGAGCGTAAATGGTATTGCAATGCGTTGAAACAAGGCCTAGGGTTCATACTTTCGCTAGTGCAAGTTCCCTCAACAATAATAACATAATTGGATCATATAACTATCCCTCAACATGCAACAAAGAGTCACTCCAAAGTCACTAATAGCGGAGAACAAACGAAGAGATTATGGTAGGGTACGAAACCACCTCAAAGTTATTCTTTCCAATCAATCCGTTGGGCTATTCCTATGAGTGTCACAAACAGCCCTAGAGTTCGTACTAGAATAACACCTTAAGACACAAATCAACCAAAACCCTAATGTCACCTAGATACTCCAATGTCACCTCAAGTATCCGTGGGTATGATTACATGATATGCATCACACAATCTCATATTCATCTATTCAACCAACACATAGGACCTCAAAGAGTGCCCCAAAGTTTCTACCGGAGAATCATGACGAAAACGTGTGCCAAACCCTATGCATAGGTTCATGAACGGAACCCGCGAGTTGGTCACAAAAACATACATCAAGTGAATCACGTGATATCCCATTGTCACCACAGATACGCACGGCAAGACATACATCAAGTGTTCTCAAATCTTTAAAGACTCAATCCGATAAGATAACTTCAAAGGGGAAACTCAATCCATTACAAGAGAGTAGAGGGGGAGGAGAAACATAGGATCCAACTATAATAGCAAAGCTCGTGATACATCAAGATCGTGTCAAATCAAGAACACAAGAGAGAGAGAGAGAGAGAGAGAGAGAGAGAGAGAGATCAAACACATAGCTACTGGTACATACCCTCAGCCCCGAGGGAGAACTACGCCCTCCTCATCATGGAGAGCACCGGGATGATGAAGATGGCCACCGGAGAGGGATTCCCCCTCCGGCAGGGTGCCGGAACGGGTCTAGATTGGTTTTCGGTGGCTACGAAGGCTTCTGGCGGAGGAACTCCCGATCTATTGTGCTCTCGGATGTTTTTAGGGTATATGGAGATATATAGGCGGAAGAAGTACGTCAGGGGGGCCACGAGGGGCCCACGAGGGTGGAGGGTGCGCCCAGGGGGTGGGCGCGCCCCCTTGCCTCGTGGCCTCCTCGTAGATCCCCTGACGTGCACTCCAAGTCTTCTGGGCTTCTTTCCTTCCAAAAATGAGTTCCGTGAAGTTTCTGGTCAATTGGACTCCGTTTGATTTTGCTTTTCTTCGAAACCCTAAAACAGGGAAAAAACAGAAACTGGCACTGGGCTCTGGGTTAATAGGTTAGTCCCAAAATGATATAAAAGTGTATAATAAAGCCCATAAACATCTAAAACAGTAGATAATATAGCGTGGAGCAATAAAAAATTATAGATACGTTGGAGATGTATCAGCATCCCCAAGCTTAATTTCTGCTGGTCCTCGAGTAGGTAAATGATAAAAAAACAGAATTTTTGATGCGGAGTGCTACTTGGCATAATTTCAATGTAATTCTTCTTAATTGTGGTATTAATATTCAGATCCGAAAGATTCAAGATAAAAGTTCATGTTGACATAAAAATAATAATACTTCAAGCATACTAACAGAGTAATCATGTCTTCTCAAAATAACATGGCCAAAGAAAGCTATCCCTACAAAATCATATAGTCTGGCTATGCTCCATCTTCACCACAAAAAGTATTTAAATCATGCACAACCCCGATTTGTTTCATACTTTTGATGTTCTCAAACTTTTTCAATCTTCACGCAATACATGAGCGTGAGCCATGGATATAGCACTATATGTGGAATAGGAGGGTTGTTGTGGAGAAGAAAAAAAGGGACAAGATAGTCTGACATCAACTAGGCGTATCAACGGGCTATGGAGATGCCCATCAATAGATATCAATGTGAGTGAGTAGGGATTGCCATGCAACGGATGCACTAGAGCTATAAATGTATGAAAGCTCAACAAAAGAAACTAAGTGGGTGTGCATCCAACTTGCTTGCTCACGAAGACCTAGGGCATTTTGAGGAAGCCCATCATTGGAATATACAAGCCAAGTTCTATAATGAAAGATTCCCACTAGCATATGAAAGTGACAACATAGGAGACTCTCTATCATGAAGATCATGGTGCTACTTTGAAGCACAAGTGTGGTAAAAGGATAGTAGCATTGCCCCTTCTCTCCTTTTCTCTCATTTTTTATTTTTTTATTTGGGCCTTTCTCTTTTTTATGGCCTCTTTTCTCTTTTTTTGGGCTTCGTTGGCCTCTTTTATTTATTTATTTCCGTCCGGAGTCTCATCCCGACTTGTGGGGGAATCATAGTCTCCATCATCCTTTCCTCACTGGGACAATGCTCTAATAATGATGATCATCACACTTTTATTTACTTACGACTCAAGAATTACAACTCGATACTTAGAACAAGATATGACTCTATATGAATGCCTCCGGCGGTGTACCGGGATGTGCAATGGCTCATGAGTGAGATGTATGAAATAATTATGAACGGTGGCTTTGCCACAAATACAATGTCAACTACATGATCATGCATAGCAATATGACAATGATGGAGCGTGTCATAATAAATGGAACAGTGGAAAGTTGCATGGCAATATATCTCGGAATGGCTATGGAAATGCCACAATAGGTAGGTATGGTGGCTGTTTTGAGGAAGGTATATGGTGGGTTTAAGGTACCGGCGAAAGTTGCGCGGTACTAGAGAGGCTAGCAATGGTGGAAGGGTGAGAGTGCGTATAATCCATGAACTCAACATTAGTCATAAAGAACTCACATACTTATTACAAAAATCTATAAGTTATCAAAGCAAAGTATTACGTGCATGCTCCTAGGGGATAGATTGGTAGGAAAAGACCATCGCTCGTCCCCGACCGCCACTCATAAGGAAGACAATCAAAAAATAAATCATGCTCCGACTTCATCACATAACGGTTCACCATACGTGCATGCTATGGGAATCACAAACTTTAACACAAGTATTTCTCAAATTCACAACTACTCAACTAGCACAACTTTAACATCACCATCTTTATATCTCAAAACAATTATCAAGCATCAAACTTCTCATAGTATTCAACACACTCATAAGAAAGTTTTGTTATTAATCTTGTATACCAAGCATATTAGGATTTTAAGCAAATTACCATGCTATTTAAGACTCTCAAAATAATCTAAGTGAAGCATGGGAGATCAATAGTTTCTATAAAAAAAATCCACCACCGTGCTCTAAAAGGATATAAGTGAAGCACTAGAGCAAATGACAAACTACTCCGAAAGATATAAGTGAAGATCAATGAGTAGTCGAATAATTATGCAACTATGTGAAGACTCTCTAACATTTTATAATTTCAGATCTTGGTATTTTATTCAAACATCAAGCAAAACAAAATAAAATGGCGTTCTAAGAATGGCAAACATCATGTGAAGAAGCAAAAACTTAGGATCAACCGAAACTAACCGATAGTTGTTGAAGAAGAAAGGTGGGATGCCAGCCGGGGCATCCCCAACCTTAGACGCTTGATACCTCTTGAAATATTATCTTGGGATGCCTTGGGAATCCCCAAGCTTGAGCTTTTGTGTCTCCTTAATTCCTCTCATATCACAGCCTCCCTAAATCTCAAAAGCTTCATCCACACAAAAACTCAACAAGGACTCGTGAGATAAGTTAGTATAAACCATTGCAAAAAAAACTTATCATACTCTACTGTAGAAAATAACTAAAAATTATTATTCAACATTGCATACTAAATTCCTCTGCATATTTAATAGTCCTATCCTCAAATAGAATCATTAAAGAAGCAAACATATGCAAACAATGCAAACATAACAGCAATCTGCCTAAACAGGACAGTCTGTAAATAATGCAGCAACATCCATAATTCCCTAGATCCAAAAATTATGAAAGAAAATTCCCACTGTAGTAAATTTATCAGATCTTAATATGTAAAAGGTTTCAACATTTTATCACATTCTGACTTTTCTAGGGAATTATTGCAACAGCGGTAAACTTTCTGTTTTCAAACAGCAACATGAGGACTTCTAAAATAGGCATAGTAAAGGCTGTCAATGCCACTTTTATTGAAATAAAAGATGCAAACCATTGTTATAAATAACAGCAAGAAAATCTTAACAAAATAAATTGACGCTCCAAGCAAAACACATATCATGTGGTGAATAAAAATATAGCTCCAAGTAAAGTTACCGATGAACGAAGACGAAAGAGGGGATGCCTTCCGGGGCATCCCCAAGCTTAGGCTTTTGGTTGTCCTTGAATATTACCTTGGGGTGCCTTGGGCATCCCCAAGATTAGGCTCTTTCCACTCCTTATTCCATAGTCCATCGAATCCTTACCCAAAACTTGAAAACTTCACAACACAAAACTTAACAACAAACTCGTAAGCTCCGTTAGTATAAGAAAATAAATCACCACTTCATGGTACTGTAATGAACTCATTCTTTATTTATATTGGTGTTAAACCTACTGTATTACAACTTCTCTATGGTTTATAAACTCTTTTACTAGCCATAGATTCATCAAAATAAGTAAACAACACAGGCAAAACAGAATCTGTCAAAAACAGAACAGTCTGTAGTAATTTGGATCAAACGTATACTTATGGAACTCATAAAATTCTAAATTAAATTTCTGGACCTGAGAAATTTATCTATTAATCATCTGCAAAAATAATTAACTAAATAGCACTCTCCAAATAAAAGTGTCAGCAATTCTCGTGAACGCTAAAGTTTCTGTTTTTTACAGCATGATCAACAAGACTTTCCCCAAGTCTTCCCAAAGGTTCTACTTGGCACAAACACTAATTAAAAGCATAAAACCACATCTAAACAGAGGCTAGATGAATTATTTATTACTAAACAGGAACAAAAGCAAGGAACACATATAAAGTTGGGTTGCCTCCCAACAAGTGCTATCGTTTAATGCCCCTAGCTAGGCATGATGATTTCAATGACGCTCACATAAAAGATAAGAATTGTAACATAAAGAGAGCATCATGACGAATATGACTATCACATTTTAAGTCCAACCCACTTCCTATGCATAGGGATTTTGTGAGCAAACAACTTATGGGAACAATAATCAACTAGCATGGGAGGACAAAACAAGCATAACTTTAAAACTTTAAGCACATAGAGAGGAAACTTGATATTATTGCAATTCCTACAAGCATATATTCCTCCCTCATAATAATTTACAGTAGCATCATGAATGAATTCAACAAATATAACCAGCACCTAAAGCATTCATTTCATGATCTATAAGCATAGAAATTTTACTACTCTCCACACAAGCAAAATTCTTCTCATGAATAATAGTGGGAGCAAACTCAACAAAGTAACTATCATGGGATTGAAAATTGAAATCAAGATGACAAGTTTCATTGTTATTATTATTCTTTAAAGCATACGTGTCATCACAATAATCATCATAGATAGGAGGCATGCTTTCATCATAATAAATTTGCTCATAAAAACTTGGGGGACAAAAAGTATCATCTTCATCAAACATAGCTTCCCCAAGCTTGTGGCTATGCATATCATTAGCATCATGGATATTCAAGGAATTCATACTAAAAACATTGCAATCATGCTCATCATTCAAATATTTAGTGCCAAACATTTCATAGATTTCTTCTTCTAGCACTTGAGCACAATTATCCTTTCCAGCATACTCACGAAAGATATTAAAAAGATGAAGCGTATGAGACAAACTCAATTCCATTTTTTTATAGTTTTCTTTTATAAACTAAAGTAGTGATAAAACAAGAAACTAAAAGACTCTATTGCAAGATCTAAAGATATACCTTCAAGAGCTAACCTCCCCGGCAACGGCGCCAGAAAAGAGCTTGATGTCTACTACACAACCTTCTTCTTGTAGAAGTTGTTGGACCTCCAAGTGCAGAGGTTTGTAGGACAGTAGCAAATTTACCTCAAGTGGATGACCTAAGGTTTATCAATCCGTAGGAGGCGTAGGATGAAGATGGTCTATCTCAAGCAACCCTGCAACCAAATAACAAAGAGTCTCTTGTGTCCCCAACACACCCAATACAATGGTAAATTGTATAGGTGCACTAGTTCGGCGAAGAGATGGTGATACAAGTGCAATATGGATAGTAGATAATAGTTTTTGTAATCTGAAAATATAAAAACAGCAAGCTAACTAATGATAAAGTGAGCGTAAACGGTATTGCAATGCGTTGAAACAAGGCCTAGGGTTCATACTTTCGCTAGTGCAAGTTCCCTCAACAATAATAACATAATTGGATCATATAACTATCCCTCAACATGCAACAAAGAGTCACTCCAAAGTCACTAATAGCGGAGAACAAACGAAGAGATTATGGTAGGATATGAAACCACCTCAAAGTTATTCTTTCCAATCAATCCGTTGGGCTATTCCTATGAGTGTAACAAACAGCCCTAGAGTTCGTACTAGAATAACACCTTAAGACACAAATCAACCAAAACCCTAATGTCACCTAGATACTCCAATGTCACCTCAAGTATTCGTGGGTATGATTGTACGATATGCATCACACAATCTCAGATTCATCTATTCAACCAACACATAGGACCTCAAAGAGTGCCCCAAAGTTTCTACCGGAGAATCACGACGAAAACGTGTGCCAACCCCTATGCATAGGTTCATGGGCGGAACCCGTAAGTTGGTCACCAAAACATACATCAAGTGAATCACGTGATATCCCATTATCACGATAGATACGCACGGCAAGACATACATCAAGTGTTCTCAAATCTTTAAAGACTCAATCCGATAAGATAACTTCAAAGGGGAAACTCAATACATTACAAGAGAGTAGAGGGGGAGGAGAAACATAGGATCCAACTATAATAGCAAAGCTCACGATACATCAAGTTCGTGCCAAATCAAGAACACGAGAGAGAGAGAGAGAGAGAGAGAGAGATCAAACACATAGCTACTGGTACATACCCTCAGCCCCGAGGGAGAACTACTCTCTCCTCATCATGGAGAGCACCGGGATGATGAAGATGGCCACCGGAGAGGGATTCTCCCTCCGGCAGGGTGCCGGAACGGGTCTAGATTGGTTTTCGGTGGCTACAGAGGCTTCTGGCGGCGGAACTCCCGATCTATTCTGGTCTCGGATGTTTTTAGGGTATATGGAGATATATAGGCGGAAGAAGTACGTCAGGGGGGCACGAGGGCCCACGAGGGTGGAGGGTGCGCCCAGGGGGGTGGGCGCCCCCCTTGCCTCGTGGCCTCCTCGTAGATCCCCTGACGTGCACTCCAAGTCTTCTGGGCTTCTTTCCTTCCAAAAATGAGTACCGTGAAGTTTTAGGTCAATTGGACTCCGTTTGATTTTCCTTTTCTTCAAAACCCTAAAATAAGGAAAAATAGAAACTGGCACTAGGCTCTGGGTTAATAGGTTAGTCCCAAAAATGATATAAAAGTGTATAATAAAGCCCATAAACATCTAAAACAGTAGATAATATAGCAAGGAGCAATCAAAAATTATAGATACGTTGGAGACGTATCACTCCTCAGGCTTGACCAGAGGTTCGCCGCGGACATACTTCCATTTTAGCTCCTCCTCTTTAAAAAATTTCATGGGCTCCAAGCCTAGGAGTTGTTCTACAGTGCATCCGATCTCTTTAGTCTGCATTATATGGTCGTCGGTTATTACCAACTGATCGGCACCAGTACTCGCATGTGTTGGTACAATGAGCGGAGAGATTGATTGCACCGCCTGTTCTCCCAGCCGGGGAACGGGTTTCCCGCTATTTTTGGCAGCTGCTTGGCTCGAGCTCGAGCTCGACTCCTTTTGTTGTCGTGCTCGATGTGCCTTTCTGATTTGGCGATCATAGTCTGAGTCAACAGGCTTGGGAGCTGGTTTTTAGCCATACAAATAAAGTGGTCAACGATTTCCTCAGGCACTTTCTCCTTTGGCAGCGGTGGCGGTTTCGGTCCAAAATGGGCGTCCACTTGGGCCTTCACTATGGCTTCGTTTTGCTCGGCGGTCATGTCGTAAGGCCTCTGTGGGAGAGGCATGAGCTTGGACCATAATGAAATCGCTTGCCTCCGCATGTACCTGTGCCGGACTCGGAGCAGGAGGAGTGGCCTGACGCGGTGCCGGACTTGGAGGAGGAGGAGTGGCCTGACGCGTTGGCGGACTTGAAGGAGCAGGACTGTGCTGAGGCAGTGGCTGATGACTTGGAGGAGCGGGAGATTGCTAACGCGGTGGCGGACTTCGAGGAGGAGTCGGCTGACACGGTGTCGGTGGCCTTGGAAAGATGATGCAATCCTTTCTCCATAGGATGATATGATGTTTGGCCTCTCCTAGTGTGTGCTCCTCGTCAGCTCCAGGAATGTCAAGCTCTAGCCCCGAATATTGGTCCACCACTTCATCAACCATGACACAAGCATAGCCAGCTGGAATCGGGTTGCAACGGAAGGTTCCTTCGGGGGGGGGGATTTGTGTAAGCAACAGCGTCCACCACCTTCATGGATATGTTCTTCATTTTGAAGTGTAGCTCGTAATTACTGCTCTCCATGATGTCATCCACATGGTATCTATCTAGCAGTGCCTCGCTCGGGGCGGAACCCACGCTGCTTCTCGGCATGGATGGGATGGTGCTAACCAATGCTGGATCATCTGCTAGCTGATGCCGCTGCTGAGACCCCCTTTCTTGGCTAAGTGAGTATATCTGTTGTTGTTGCCGCTGGAATTGGAGTGCCAACTCCGTGTGCTTTGATTCTAGGCCTTTAAGGTATTCTGCTTCCTCCTTCCTCTGCTCCTCCTCCAGCTTCCTCTTCTTCTCCTCCTCCATCTTCCTTCTCGCACGGCTTCTTTAGTCGGTGTTCCAGTGTGCAAACCACTCATACCACGGAACAACGCCTTTGCCTCGTGTTCTTCCCGGGTGTTCAGGATTTCCCAGGGCGCGAGTAAGCTCATCGTTCTGTCTATTGGGCGTGAACACCCCCGTTCGGGCCTCTTCTATTGCAACAAGTAACTTGTCCTCGACTCCTTTAAGACTTTCCCTCTTCGAAATGTTTCCTGTCTTCGGGTCCAACGCCCCCCATGCGCATAGAACCAAGTCCTGCACCTGGGGGCCAGCTCAATGTAACTAGGAGTGACTGCTGCATCCACCATCTCTTACTCAGACCTATCCCACTTAGGCATTGCCACCGCGTAGCCACCTGGACCCAGCTTATGGAACTTCTCCTTTTTTGCGGCATTGGCCTTGTTTACTCTTGACCATTCCTTAAATAATTTTGATTCCTTGAATTTCATGAAATCGGGTGAGTGCTCTCTTTGCTTCTCCAGTGTTCTCGTGAATTCTGGAGTCTTCTTTCCTCCATCGACGTACTTGGCCCATATAGTTTTCTTGTGGTTGTTGAATGCAACTGCCATCTTCCTAAGAGCAGTGGCCTTCACTTCTGCACATCTGCATGTGTGAAATGATTTGGTAGGGTGAAATGTTCCATGAGAGATTCCCAAAGCAGATCTTTTGTTGTGTTGTTGACCCAAGTAAGATCTGGATGTTGCTTTGCTGGCCTTTTCCATTCTTGCATGGAGATCGGGAGTTGGTCCTTCACAAGAACTCCACACTGACGAACGAACTTGTTCGCATTCTTCTTAGGCAAGATTGGTTCGCCATCAGTTTTGATGGCATCGATGTTGTACTTTACGCCCGGCTTCAACTTTTTGGTCGTGCCTCGCACTGTCCTGCTGCCTGTAGAAGATTTGCTCAATCTAGAGGGCTGAAAGAAGAAAGGTCAATTTTTTAGTATATCTTCAAATCATTTAAAACATGTGATGATCACCAGATGCCTGCTTATATAAATATACCTCGCCGGTCTCTGTTAATTCAAGATCAACATTGTCTTCGTCATCATAATCATAGTTCTGGACTTCATCAATTCGTTCGTGGGATCTCAAACGCTGTATTTACCTCAGGCCTCTTTCCTCCCTTCTGTGGCCTTTTACCATCAGCCATTTTCTTCAGTTGAGGAATTTGAACTATCGAATTCTCTAAAGAAGTATGCAACTTTTCTTCGAGGAACGCTGCAAATGAGTTAAGTTGATGAGAACCTAGTGATTCAGCAGCTGACATGTGTACCTGTGAATAGAGTATAGTTGCGAAGAATTTGGAGAGGTCATATGCGTTCTCAGAAGGTTTTTCAAAATGAACAGGTTTGAGGAATTTGACCAGATGAGTCTTGAAGATTTTCACTAAGCGTTCTTTGTCTTAGGTTCCAGAGTTGTATAGATTGAAGATCCACGCAAACACACGACGATGAATGAGGAAATATGGAGGATGGACTCCGGAGCTAAGTCGTTAAATTCCAGCCCATAATAAAACATGAGCCCCCTCACGAAGGGATCCGTCGGGAATCCTAGCCCCCGAAGGAAGTGAGACATGAACACCACAGTCTCACCAGGCTTGGGAGTGGGAATGACCTGCCCTTGAGCAGGCAGCCTATGCGAGATTTCGCCGGTCAAGAACCTGGCCTCTCTCAACTTCAGCACGTCCTCCTCCGTGACGGAGGAGGGCATCCATCGGCCTCGAAGGTCAGAACCGGACATTGTCAAAGGTCCGAAGCGCCTAAAATCTGGAGCCTTGGGTGTTGGAACTCAAGGCGAAGGGCGAACTCGTTTGAGATTGAAAGAAAGGAGTAAGGCCTTGGTCTCTTTATAAGAGGTTGAATACCAAGGGCCCTCCCCGTGACCGTTTGGGACTCGCCTTTGATCGGGAAAACATACCAACGGGAACGGTTGGGTTACCCATGCCCATATTGATGAGAATCCCGAAATAAGGGGACACGATCTCTGCTTTGACAAGACGTGCCAAGGAAACCGCCTCGCTAAACGTGCTGAGGTGGAACAGTAAAACGATTCGAATAAAGACTTGGCTGTGGTGTGATGTCACGCTATGGAATACGTCAGCAGATTAGATTTGTGTAAATATCATTCTCTCTATGGCAATATGTGGAAACTTATTTTGCAGAGCCGGACACTACCTTTGTGTTCAAAATCTTCTATGAAGTACTTGGAGGAGGAACCCGCCTTGCAATGCTGAAGACAATCTACGCGCCTGAATCGTCGTCATTGAAGCCTGGTTCAGGGGCTACTGAGGGAGTCCTGGATTAGTGGGTGTCGGGATAGCCGGACTATACCTTCGTCTGGACTCCTGGACTATGAAGATACAAGATTGAAGACTTCGTCCCGTTTCCGGAAGGGACTTTCCTTGGCGTGGAAGGCAAGCTTGCCAATACGGATATGTAGATCTCCTACCATTGTAACCGACTCTGTGTAACCCTAGCCCTCTCCGGTGTCTATATAAACCGGAGGGTTTTAGTCCGTAGGATGAACAACAATCATACCATAGGCTAGCTTCTAGGGTTTATGCCGGGGCACTGATCCACGGGCACCTATGGGACCGGCGGGCCGAGTCACTTTCAGTTTGGCGGGGGCGGAGGTCGCACGAAGAGCGGATCGAGGCGAAACACACGAGCGGTTTACCCAGGTTCGGGCCGCACGGATGCGTAAAACCCTACTCCTGCTTTGTGGTTTGTATTGAGTTCTTGCTCGGGAGCACGGAGTGCTACAGTACACTCCAGCAGCTAACGAGACCGAGCGTGAGAGTTTGAACCCCCCTCTATGTTACGCATGGGCCTCCTTTTATATGCTCAAGGGGTCACCGACAGGTGGCAACGTAGACAAGGGTAAAAATGGAAAGGTGCTGCGGTTGGTACAGCTACCTGCTACAGAGCATTATACCTAACCCTGACGGCAGGGGACAAGGGCATTAAATGCCCGTCTGTGTCGCCTAAATAGTGCAAAAAGGGACCGCCAGGAACACCACCGCTCGCCACGATGGCAATCTTGTCAGCGCCGCTTGCCACCGCGCACCGCTGGCTGCACAGCCTCCCGCCACGTACGCTGGGAAGGGTCCCAGAGCGACACGTTGGTGGATGTGCTGGAGCGCGGACACAGAGTGGTGGCTTGCCGCGGCAAGCGCCTTGCCGCGGTCGTTGTCTTTTCGCGTCCGGGAGCTTGTCGCTCACCGGGCCTTGCCGGGACGCGGGGCGCGTCGCGGCAAGTTCCTTGAGATGCCTTGGTTGGCCTTCCCGGTAAGCTCCTCTTGCCGGGGCCTTGTCTCCTTGAATGGCTCCAGGGGAACCACAGAGGACCTTGGCGGTCACCCGGCAAGCCTTGCCGCGGGATGCTGCGACTGCCCGTGCACAAGTTCGGGATACTAGGGTACCCCTACTCTAGTACACCGATAGGAGCCCCCGGGCCTGGGCCATACACGGTGCCGAGCGCTGTTGGGCCAGGCCCAAAACAGGGCACGGGCACGCGCGGCCTAGGTTATGCTGTATCTTTCTCCGTATCCATCGCGCCCTCCCCGAACGGCACGCGTTGAATGCGGTGTCGTGGGAGAGACCGTGGGTGGTTTCTTTATTCGGAAATGCGGAACGTCCGCCCCCTCCCTCCTTATAAGCAGGGGAAACAGGGGCAGTTCGCCCATTCGCCGGTTGCTACTCCAATCTCAGAAATCTCCGCCGCTCCCTCGTCTTCGTAAAGCTGAAAAGAGAGCAGCGCCCCGCCCCCCATCGCCACCAGCACCACCAACGCCGTCGACCTCCTCCACCACTTCCGCCATGGCTCTGAAAGCCGACAAGGGGAAGGTTGTGAAGTCGACCGAGGCGCAGCGGCTTGCGGCGCTGCGAAAGGAGCGGGCAGTCTTCCCCCCCCAAGCTTGCCGCGAAGGAGCTGAGGGATAACTACTATCTCTTCTGGTTGACGGAGACGCGAGCACATCCGCGCACGAAGGTACTTCCGACCGCCGCTTGGAAAATGGCTCCAAACGGATACCCTTTCTTCGCCTTGTTCTTCTACTACGGGCTCTGCCCGCCCTTCTCTGAGTTTTTCTGCGATATCATGAACACCTACGGATTCCACCTCCTTGACTTCACCCCCAATGCCGTTCTGACCATGGCAGTTTTCGCACATCTCTGCGAAAACTTTGTCGGAGTCCATCCCAACGTAGCCCTTTTTCGCCACTTCTTTATGCCCCGAGTAGAGAGAGGAGAACATTTATCCGGCGGAATCGCCTGGATCTCGAGGGCCGGCAAGAAGGACACTTATTTGGAGGGAGAGTTCCGCGGCAAGTGGGAAGAATGGAGAGCAGACTGGTGCTGGATTGACGAGGAGAATCCGCAGCCGTTTACCGCCCGGCGCCAAACCCCAGTAGCACGCGGCAGCGATTGGAGTGACGTGGCCCCGGAAGATGATAGGCTGAAGATTGCCGTCACCCGGATCCTACGCCTCAGGCTTGCCGGGCTCACTGTAGGCGCTGTTGGCGCAGACTTTCTTCGCCGCCGCATTGCTTCCCTGCAGGAACGGGGGAGACCCACCTGGGAATTCAAGAATGCGGCGGATATCATGAGGCTGCGTCCAGGCCTCAATTTCAACTTCACTGTTTTGGAGCTCAACGCAATGCTCCAGGAGCTGTTCAAGTACGACCCTCAGCATCCCGAAGTGTTCAGGTTGCCGGGGGGTGTTGTTCCGCTGTGCAACAACTCTGCGCTCGACCGCATCCGTGCAATGATGCCGCTGTGCGATTCGCATGGAATTATCCCAACTTGGCAAGAGCCTGCAGACGACGTTGTGCAGCAGTTCTTTGACGACTTGGTAGAAGTGCCGATCTGCTCCGATGAAAAGGATAGGATCACCCGCGACACCACCGATGAGGAGATGACACGCATCGCCACCAGGCTAGAAGAGGCGGCGGCAGCCGCAGCCGCGGGCGAATTTGGATTCACCGTGGAGGAGGCAGATGCAGCAGAGGCGGCATGCCGTGCCGAGCGAGGGGAGCCCGCCGGCGGGAAAGGGCTTGCCGGGCATAACACCGAGTCGAGCGAGCCCGCTGGAGATCAACTCCTCTTCCTCCTCATCTTCAGGCAGCTCGCCGCAAGCAGAGCCTCCATCCCCGCCAAGAAGGCGTCTCCGCAAGGTCGGGGACGTAGCGGGGCGGCAGGCGGGTGAACAGTCGCCGCGCCGCATGACGCGCTCCACCGCGGCAAGCACTGGTGCGGCGGGAGCACCTCATGCTGCTGCGGCAACTGGAGCGGGGTCGTCTCAGGCCACCGCCACCGTTCCCGCCAAGCGGCCAAGGGAACCTACTCCTCCGCCTCCTTGCGCTGGACATGGGCCGAACTTCGACTTCTCCGCGTTCAGCTCCAACGAGGAAGAAGAAGAAGAAGAGTAAGCTTCTCTTGTTGTACTTGTAGTTCTTCAATTCTTGCCATTTTATCTTGTATCTCATTTGCTTGACTCTGAACTTGTTCCTTTTCAGGACTCTGGCCCAGAGAGCAGCGAAGAGGGCCAAGGTCCCAGTGATTATCATCGAGGACGAACCCACCGCGACAGCAGGGGGTGCGCCCGAGACAACCTTGCCGGACCCGGCAACTTTTCTCCAGAGCAGCCCCAGCGTAAGTATATGGTTCGCTTTCTGCTGTGAGGCGCGCATGGATACTCTGTATTTGCTGATATCTGATTGTTGATTTGTGTAGGCGCAGAGCAGCCCCACCAGGAGCGCCCCGAAACTGCCCCCGAAAGGCCAAGGGAGAGTCCTCCAGCAAGGGGGAATTCTCCGGCAAAGGACAGCACCATCGTCCCCCCGGCGACGGAGACTACGACTGCTGAACCCAGTAGAGGTAATCTTCTCTTCAAAGCTTCCCTTGGGTTCTTCTTCTTTTTGGATATTTGCTTGATTTTTCTCGCTTCTCCGGCAATCAGACCCATCTGCTGCGGAGCCGATGGAGACTAAGGTTGCTGTCGACAACGCAGCTGCCACTGAAGAAACAGCCGGCGCTGATGATCCCGCCGGCGACGAGGCCGCCAAAGCTGTCGCCGCAGCAGCTGGCGAGGGATCTGGCGATCGCACTGACGGCCCTGAGGCCGCAGGAGCACCAGGCGCTATGTCGACCGCCGACCCGTCCGTCGCTACCGCAGCGCCAGGCTCCGAAGAGCCTCGGCCAAGCGTCTACCTGAAGGCTGGCGATGGCGTCTTCATCAACCTCCCCTGAGCGTCAAGCTCCAGGGCGCCGGTCGAGGGAGAGAGCTTAGACGGAGAGGTGCTCGCCTCCGCTGGGCTGACGCTAGTTGACGCGCCGAGCTGCAGCAGCGGCGAGCCTGAGGAGGAGCGGCTGCTGCGGAAGCTGTTGTCGCTCTACCGCGCGCCGCAAGCCAAGCTGGAATCTCGCGAGGCGCTTGTCGCGAAGGCGGGAGCAGATATCGAGAAGCGCGCAGAGCAGCTCCGGGGTCTCCACCAGGAAACTCTCCGGTCCCTGGCAGAGGAGCGAGAGCAACTTGCCGAAGCGCAGAAGGCCTTCTTCCTCGAGAAGGCCGAAGTTGAAGAGCAACAGCGGCTTGCTGCTGAGAAGCTATTTGCACAGGAGGGCGAGCTGGCGCAACGGAAAGTCAACCTCGACAGCCACGAGGAGGAGCTTGCCGCGCGTGAGCAAGAAATCGGCGGAGCCCTTAAGCAAGCAGAGGATGCTGCTGCAGTTGCTAAGGCCGCCAAGAGGGAGCTGGAGACGAAGGTGGCGCAGCTGGAGGCCGATCTCAAGGCGAGTGGTGAAGAGCTTGCCGCGCTCAAGCTTGAGCGAGAGAAGGACGCCCAAAGCAACTCAGAGCTGCAGGCTCGTCTCACCGAGAAGGGCAAAGAGCTTAGTGCCACTGAGGACTCCAACACAGATCTTGAGTTGAAGCTGACCACTTTGACCAAGACGCTGGAGAAAGTGGAGCATTGGACGGAGGGTCTTGTGAGTGCTGCCGCAGATATCGACAGGGAGCTGGTGCAGCAGGGAGTGGAGGATCTCAGGTATTCCTCCGATGAGAACCTTCAACCCAGCGCCAAGCTCACCTTGTTCTTCAAAGGCGTGGCGACGGCCCTCCAGCGGCTCCGGGAGAAGATCCCAAAGCAGCTAGCCGACGAGTCGTGCAAGATCTGCGCGGGAGCTCTTCAAAATGTGTTGATGAAGGTGGTCTTCCGCAACCCGGGCCTCAACCTCACCAACGTCCTCAAGACCCTGCCGCTGGATGCTGACCTGGAGGCGCTCAAGACCCTTGTCGCACCCATTGTGGACAAGGTGAGTGGGATCAAGAGGATTGAGGGCGATCGTGTAGACTAGGCCGCCCGTTTCCTTCTTTTCTTGTCGCTGCTGGTCATGTTACGAAAACAATCTGTTAGAGCCGTGACAAGCTATTTTGTAATATAACTCTTTTCTGGGTAATGATTGCAATGGTATTCCCTTTACTTGATTACTCCTTTGTATGTTTTTGCCCTACGCTTTTAGGGAACTTGCCGGTGCAGGCACCTTAGCCGCGAGCGCTGAGTGCGGGACGTCAGCAGCCTGCTGGCGATGCTGCTACCGACAAGAAACCTTGTCGCAACTAGTCGCAGCTCACTTAAGTTGTTGAGCGGACTCGAAACAAAGTAAGGGCGCAACTAGCTACGAGTTGGTTCCTCCACGCACAGGTTTTCCATACAAAGTGCAGTCGTTCAAGGGAGATAACTTAAAAAATTTAAAAATCTAATTGCTCAAACTTTGGCAACTTAGCTTTTCTGTTATTTGCTTCCCGGCAAGGCAAAACTTTCTTGAATGACGCCTGGTCCATACCATTATCTTCTCCTTTCCCCCCGGGAAACTTGTGGGCGAGGGAACCTTCCTTTCCTTGAGAAAAAAGAAAGAGGAGAAAATAAAGATATGGAGCCTTACGGCTCGTTATTGCTTACCGGGGAGTAGGTGCTGCACAAAGTGTCAGATCCTATACGCAAAAAATAGAAAGCATGAAATTGACAAGATGTGCGAAGCACATGAGTTTTACTTATGCACGGGGTCTGCGCCCGGCTTTGTACAAAGGATTACATGCAACAGCGGCAAGACTTGTACAAAAGGTGGTTGCCGGAACGGGTTCCGGCAACCGCGCCTTACGGGTAAAACTTACAAAGATGCTCAATGTTCCAGGAGTTGCTCACCGGAATGGCATCTTCGGTCTCAAGGCGGACAGCGCCAGGCCTAGTGACTCATTTCACCCGGTAAGGGCCTTCCCACTTCGGCGTCAACTTGTTGGAATTCTTGGCGGACTAAACACGCCGAAGAACAAGGTCGCCTTCCCCGAGACTTCTGGCATTAACTTTGCGGCTATGGTAGCGGCGCAAAGCTTGCTGGTAGCAAGCAGCTCGCACAGCAGCCTGAAGACGGTCTTCCTCAAGGAGCAGCACGTCATCTCGTCGCATCTGCTCTTGCTCAAGCTCATCATAAGCAAGCACTCGAGGTGACCCGTATACGAGTTCCATGGGGAGAACTGCCTCTGCTCCATAGACTAGAGCGAAAGGTGTCTGGCCAGTGGCTCGATTTGGCGTCGTCCTGATCGACCAAAGAACCACCGGCAGCTCCTCGATCCAGTTTTTTCCGCACTTGTGCAGCCTGTCGAAAGTCCTGGTCTTGATCCCACGCAGCACTTCAGCATTTGTCCTCTCCGCTTGACCGTTGCTTCTCGGGTGAGCAACAGAAGCGAAGCAGACCTTGGCGCCAAGATCTTGGACGTACTGCATGAAGGTGCGGCTCGTAAATTGCGTACCGTTGTTAGTGATTATCCTGTTAGGGATCCCGAAGCGGTAAACAATTGACCTGAAGAACTTGACTGCTGACTGTGCTGTCACCTTCCTTACT
Source organism: Triticum aestivum (assembly GCF_018294505.1). Lineage (NCBI taxonomy): Eukaryota > Viridiplantae > Streptophyta > Magnoliopsida > Poales > Poaceae > Triticum > Triticum aestivum. Next base: position 710,649,633 of record NC_057806.1, read on the forward strand.
GCTTCCACTTCCGGCCACTTTGTGAACTTGTCGATTACAACATACAAGTACTCAAAGCCCCCGATTGCTCGGGGAAAGGGGCCGAGGATGTCGAGCCCCCAGACCGAAAATGGCCAGGATAAAGGGATCGTCTGGAGAGCTTGAGCTGGTTGGTGTATCTGCTTGGAATGGAACTAGCACGCTTCACACTTGGTTACTTGTGCAGTTGCATCCTGGAGGGCTGTTGGCCAAAAGAAACCTTGCCGGAATGCTTTGCCGGCAAGTGCCCTTGCGCCAATGTGGTGACCACATATGCCTCATGTATCTCTGCCAACAGCTTTTGTCCGTCTTCCTGGGGAATACACTTCAATTTCATACCGTTGAGTCTTCTTCTGTACAGTGTCTTGTCAACAAACTGGTACATACTTGACTGCCGGGCTACTCTTTCCGCTTCTTCTTGCCCTTCGGGAAGTTCTCCTGTCTGAAGGAAACGGACAATCTGTTGTGCCCATGCTGGAGCTTATGGCTCGACAACAAGGACTAAAGGCAAATCTGTTGCTGCGGGAACATCCGCTTCTACGGCGAGAGCCTGCGGCTCTGCCGGAGCTTGACGTTCCCCGACAAGCTTGCCGGAGCAAAACTTGTCGGGAGTTTGTGCTTCAACGGAACAAACCCTAGGGCTTGCCGGAGCAGACTGCTCCTCAGCACTCTTGGCGTTGATCCCAGCTGCTGCGGGAACATCCGCTTCTACGGCGAGAACATGCGGCTCTGCCGGAGCTTGACGTTCCCTGACAAGCTTGCCGGAGCAAAACTTATCGGGAGCTTCTGCTTCAACGGAACAAACCCTAGGGCTTGCCGGAGCAGACTGCTCCTCAGCGTTCTTGGTGTTGATCCCAGCTGCTGCGGGAACATCCGCTTCTACGGCGAGAACCTGCGGCTCTGCCGGAGCTTGACGTTCCCCGACAAGCTTGCCGGAGCAAAACTTATCGGGAGCTTCTGCTTCAACGAAACAAACCCTAGGGCTTGCCGGAGCAGACTGCTCCTCAGCGTTCTTGGTGTTGATCTTGGGGACCTTCTTGGCGGCGGCTTCGGGAAGCTCTGCCGGAAAATAGTCACCAGAAGTCAATTTCCTCTTCTTGCTCTGTCCAGTTGATGGCGTTACGGACGGTTGAGTCAGCTTGAGCACAAAGATCCCTGGTTCCACAGGTAACTTAAGTGCTGTGCACTTTGATAGGCCATCGGCAATGCCGTTCTGAGCTCTTGGAACATGCTCCATCTGCAGGCCGTCAAAGTGCTCTTCTAGCTTTCTCACTTCATCGACGTAGGCTTCCATCAACGGACTCTGATAGCTCTTGTTTACTTGGCGGACGACAAGCTGTGAGTCACCCCTGACAATGAGCTTTTTGATCCCAAGGTCTGCCGCAATCCTGAGACCGGCAAGCAAGCCTTCATACTCTGCAGTATTGTTTGTTGCTTGCTCCTTGGGAAAGTGCATCTGGACTACGTACTTGAGGTGCTCTCCGGTGGGTGCGACAAGCAGTACGCCAGCGCCGGCGCCTTGCAGCGAAAAGGCACCATCAAAGTACATCAGCCACTCTTGCTTGCTTCCTTGCTGGGGATGCTCGTTTCTGGAATTTCTTCATCTGGTGTTGGCGTCCATTCTGCTATGAATTCTGCCAATGCTCTGCTTTGGATAGTTGAAGTACTCTCAAACTTGAGGCCAAAGCTTGACAGTTCCAGTGCCCACTCAACAATCCTGCCTGTTGCTTCTGGATTCTGTAGTATCCTCTTCAGCGGAAAGCGAGTGACAACTGTGATCTCATGTGCTTGGAAGTAATGGCGCAGCTTTCTCGAGGCCATGAGAAGGCCGAAAAGCAATTTCTGCACGCCAGAGTACCTTGTCCTAGCCCCCTGCAGAAGGGAACTGACAAAGTAAACTGGGCGCTGTACCATTCTCTTCTGTATCTCCTCGTGCGTCTGCGCAGATTCATCCTTGTCGGGACCAGAGCTTGTCGGGGAAGCCCCCTGCTTGTCGCTGGATGCGCTTGCCGTGGTTGCTGGCTCATCATCTGCCTCCCTCTCTGCCACTAACGCAGCACTAACCACTTGATTGGTTGCCGCTATATATAGCAGCAACTTCTCTTGTGGCTTAGGTGCGACAAGTTTTGGAGCGGAGGACAGGTATCTCTTCAAGTCTTGCAGCGCAGCCTCCGCTTCCGGAGTCCATTTCATTGGGCCTGCCTTTTTCAATATTTTGAAAAACGGCAGGGCGCGCTCAGCAAACCTAGAGATAAACCTGCTGAGAGCAGCCACGCAACCGGCAAGTCTTTGTACATCCTTGACGCGCTTTGGTGCTTCAATCTGCTCAATGGCCTTGATCTTGTCGGGATTGGCTTCGATTCCCCGCTGAGACACAAAGAACCCGAGAAGTTTGCCGGAGGGGACTCCAAACACACACTTCTCGGGGTTGAGCTTGAGGCTGATCTTGCGCAGATTTGCAAAGGTCTCGTCTAAATCTTGAATTAGAGTTGTCCTGTCCTTGCTCTTGACCACTATTTCATCCATGTAGGCTTCCACATTTCTATGTATTTGTGGCTCTAGAGCGACATGGACTACCCTTGCAAATGTTGAACCAACATTCTTTAAACCGAAAGGCATCCGTATGAAACAGTACGTGCCACATGGGGTAATGAATGCGGTCTTCTCCTCATCCTCTTTTGCCATGAAGATCTGGTGGTATCCTGAGTATGCGTCAAGAAATGAAAGCAAGTCACATCCGGCCGTGGAGTCAACAATATGGTCAATGCGCGGCAAAGGAAATGGGTCTTTGGGACAAGCTTTGTTAACATCGGTAAAGTCGATACAAAGTCTCCATTTCCCGTTCGCCTTGCGCACGACTACAGGATTGGCCAACCACGTAGGATGGAGCACTCCTCTGACAAGGCCCGCTGCTTCCAATTTCTTGATTTCTTCTGTGATGAATTCTTGGCGCTCCACTGCTTGCTTCCTGACCTTCTGCTTGACGGGCCGCGCATGAGGACAAATGGCAAGATGGTGCTCAATCACTTTCCTGGGAACACCGGGGATGTCAGACGGTTGCCACGCAAACACGTCGACATTCGCCCGCAGGAAAGCAATGAGCGCGCTTTCCTATTTAGGGTCGAGAGTGGCACTGATGGTGAAGGTACTGCCAGTGCCGTCCTCCTTGGCGGACACCTTCTTGGTTTCTGGTGGAGCTGCCATTGTCTTCTTACACTTGCTGGTGGAGCTCGATGGTGCGTCCTCGATGGCAGCGCAGCACTATGAAGAGGTGCGCTTGCCGGAGTGGGCATCAGAACTCTTGTCGGACTTGGTCTTCTTCTTCCCCCTGGGAGCTTCAACGGCAGGTGACTTGCGATCTAATGCGGCTGCCGCTTCCCGGTAGATCTTGTCGGCGCAGATAAGAGCATCCTTCTTGTCGCCAGGGACAGAGATGACGCTTATCGGGCCTGGCATCTTCAGCATGTTGTATGCGTAGTGAGAGGCTGCCATGAACTTGGCGAGTGCAGGACGACCGAGTATCCCATTGTAAGGCAATGGAAAATCGGCAACGTCAAAAGTGACCCTCTCAGTCCTGAAGTTCAACTCACTGCCAAATGTTACCGGCAACGTGACCTTCCCCTTCGGCTTGCTCCTTCCCGGGTTGATTCCTTGGAATGTGCCGGTCTCTTCAAACTCGCTGTCAGGGATGTGGAGTTTCTGGAGTACAGTGGAGGAGATCAGGTTCAAGCCGGCCCTGCCGTCAACTAGCATCTTAGTGACCTTGAGGTTGCGGATAGTTGGTGAAACCAACATCGGCAAGCACCCGACCGCAGTTGTGCGATCAGGGTGGTCCTCAATATCAAAGATGATAGGCGTGCTGGACCATTTCAGAAGCTTGCGTGACTCGACAGGTGGTTCCGCCGCATTGACTTCCCGCACCCACTGCTTGAGTTGGCGGTGCGAAGTATGCAGAGAAGCACCACCGTCAACGCACAAGACCTCTGTGGCTTTCTGGAACTCCTGCTCACTGGTCTCGACATCATCCATGTCTTCGTCGTCGTCGTCATCTTCATCCTTGTCGCGGCCGCGGGGAGGTCTGTCTCCTTGCCGCTGCTTGGCTTTGCCGCGGCGTCCTCCCCGGCCGGCGCGCTTCTTGCCGGATTCTCCAGCGCCTCCTTGGGCCCTCTCCTTGTCGCGTCGCTCGTACTCAGCCTTTTGCTGTTGGACAAGCTGCTCGACCTTCTTGCAGCTCTGGAGGTCATGGCCCTTGGTGCGGTGGATCTTGCAGTACTGCTTGTCGGTGCCGTCCTGCTTGTCGGCGACCGCCACAGCCTGGCAGTTGGTGCATGCGGCAATCTCCTTGCTGGAGCTACCAGCCTTGGCTTTCTTGGCGCCACCTTCATTGCTGGACTGCTCCACGACTAGCACATCTTTGCCTTTCTTCTTCCTGTTGTTCTGTCGCCGGTTTTTCTTTGCCGGGGCAGCATCCTCGCTGTCAGATCCTCCTGCTCCTGTATTCTCTCCGAGGAGTTTCCTCCCTTCTTCAGCATGTGCACACTTGTCAGCCAGGGCATACAGCTCACTGACGTCTCTGATCTTGCACATCGCCATCTCCTCCCGCATCCTGCGGTTACGCACGTTCTGATGGAACACACTGATGACCGCGGCAGGGTGGACATCTGGGATGTTGTGTTGTACATGGCTGAATCTCTGAATGTACTTGCGCAGAGGCTCTCCTTCCTTCTGGGCGAGAAGATGAAGGTCACTCTCTTGGCCATGAGGTCTGTGGCCGCCTGTAAAGGCGCCGACAAACTGATGGCATAGGTCTGCCCAGGAAGATATGGAGTTGTCCGGCAAGTGCATGAGCCAAGACCTGACGTTGGGCTTGAGCACCAGCGGGAAGTAGTTGGCAAGGATCTTGTCGTCCCGCCCCCTGGCAGCCTACACCACGATGGTGTAGATGCTGAGGAACTCCGACGGATGCGACTTGACGTCGTACTTCTCTGGTACATCTGGCTTGAAATTCTTCGTGCTGGGCCACTGGACTTGCCGCAGCTCACGAGTAAACGCAGGGCAACCTACCGCGTACGGCAAGCCGCCTGGTTCCCCTGGTGCATGCATGTCGACAGAGGACCCAACGCGCTGGTCCGATTGACGCCGCGCTTCTCTTCGGTGCTTGATGCAAGTACGAGCGTCTTCTTGCTGTCGTTCGTGAAGAACTTGGCGCTGATCGCGACGAGCTCGTGGATCTGATGACGCGGTGGAGTCGCTGTCAAGGTGGATCCGGCGAGTCGGCGATCTTGGCCTTCGGGGCGGAGAGTGCACAGTGGTTGCACCCCCACCGGTCTTGTCGCCATCGGCTCGTGCCTGGCTGACTTGCCGCGGCTGCGACATGCTCGGCTGCCGTTGAGTGTCGCCGTTGGCGAAGCCGATGAGACTCTGAATGGTGGCCCTCCAGTCGTCGATCTTGTCTGCCATTGGAGGGTAGTCCAGGAGCAGTTGAGCTCGCGCCAAAGCTTCTGCTGCAGTGGCGGGTGGCGGTGGCGAACGGTGCGAGGAGTGGGATATGCTCGGACTTCTTACTATGTTAGAAGGAGCAGTATCCCGTCCAGGCGACCGTGCCTCGCTCGTGCCAGCATGTTGGCGTGCATGCTGGTCCTGAGCACTCCGTGATCCACCAGCTCGATCTTGGTCCAGCAAACGCATGGTACCGTGGATACCATGACGCTGCCGGTCCCGCGCCTCCTAAGATGGGCGTGGTGCATGTACGGACACCGAGGTCTTGGAGTGCGCCCGGTCGTTGTGGGAGCCGGCTATGCCGCCGATGGGCAGCGCAGCCTTGTCCTTGGACCTGGCAGCACCGTGAGCTCCCTCGTCGATGCCCGTTCTTCCGCCGGCGCCCGCCCCATCAGCCGTTTGCTCCGGCGATGGTGGGTTCGGCGCAGTCGGAGCAGCCGCCTCCGAAGCCTTCTTCTTCGGCGGCATGTCGATGAAGATGATGAAGATCTAGCCCATGTGAACGCCGGATCTGGTTCACACAACCTCGACGCCCCCTACCTGGCGCGCCAAAGATGCCGGGGCACTGATCCACGGGCACCTATGGGACCGGCGGGCCGAGTCCCTTTCGGTTCGGCGGGGGCGGAGGTCGCACGAAGAGCGGATCGAGGCAAAACACACGAGCGGTTTACCCAGGTTCGGGCCGCACGGATGCGTAAAACCCTACTCCTGCTTTGTGGTTTGTATTGAGTTCTTGCTCGGGAGCGCGGAGTGCTACAGTACACTCCAGCAGCTAACGAGACCGAGCGTGAGAGTTCGAACCCCCCTCTATGTTGCGCATGGGCCTCCTTTTATATGCTCAAGGGGTCACCGACAGGTGGCAACGTAGACAAGGGAAAAAATTGAAAGGTGCTACGGTTGGTATAGCTACCTGCTACAGTGCATTATACCTAACCCTGACGGCAGGGGACAAGGGCATTAAATGCCCGTCTGTGTCGCCTAAATAGTGCAAAAAGGGACCGCCAGGGACGCCACCGCTCGCCACGATGGCAATCTTGTCAGCGCCGCTTGCCACCGCGCACCGCTGGCTGCACAGCCTCCCGCCACGTACGCTGGGAAGGGTCCCAAAGCGACAAGTTGGTGGATGTGCTGGAGCGCGGACACAGAGTGGTGGCTTGCCGCGGCAAGTGCCTTGCCGCGGTCGTTGTCTTGTCGCGTCCGGGAGCTTGTCGCTCACCGGGCCTTGCCGGGACGCGGGGCGCGTCGCGGCAAGTTCCTTGAGATGCCTTGGTTGGCCTTCCCGGCAAGCTCCTCCTGCCGGGGCATTGTCTCCTTGAATGGCTCCAGGGGAACCACGGAGGACCTTGGCGGTCACCCGGCAAGCCTTGCCGCGGGATGCTGCGACTGCCCATGCACAAGTTCGGGATACTAGGGTACCCCTACTCTAGTACACCGACAGGTTTAGCCTCCTTGATCTCGTGGTAGATCTACTCTTGTACTACCCATATCATCAATATTAATCAAGCAGGACGTAGGGTTTTACCTCCATCAAGAGGGACCGAACCTGGGTAAAACATTGTGTCCCCTGCCTCCTGTTACCATCCGCCTAGACGCAAAGTTCGGGACCCCCTACCCGAGATCCACCGGTTTTGACACCGACAACCTAAAAAGTACTTCTAGTTTCATACTTGTTTCAGGTAAAGCGAACGTCAAGTGTGCGTAGAGTTGTATCGGTGGTCGATAGAACTTGAGGGAATATTTGTTCTACCTTTAGCTCCTCTTTGGGTTCGACACTCTTACTTATTGAAAGAGGCTACAATTGATCCCCTATACTTGTGGGTTATCACACGTGCATCACGTCGATTCAAAAGCAGATCTCTAGGTCTTTCCAATAGGGCAGGTCCCAAAATATAGATTTCTTCTTCCACATGGGTGTGCGTCCGTCATCGTCATTCAGAACAGGTTGTCCGCCTGGACCCTTTCTAAAAATTACCTTCAAATCCTTCACCATATCATGTACATCAGCACCAGTACGGTGGCGAGGCTTCGTCCGGTGATCTGCCTCACCTTTGAAATGATTGCCTTTCTTTCTTACGGGATACCTGCTCGGAAGAAATCGACGATGTCCAGGTACACACTGTTCTTACAATTATTCAAATATATAATGCCGGTATCATCCAAACAGTGCGTGCATGCGCGGTATCCCTTGTTTGTCTGTCCTGAAAGGTTACTGAGAGCCAGCAAATCATTGATGGTCACGAACATCAACGCCTTTAGGTCAAATTCTTCCCCCACATGCTCATCCCACGCACGTACACCTTTTCCATTCCACAGCTGTAAGAGTTCTTCAACTAATGGCCTTAGGTACACATCAATGTCATTGTCGGGTTGCTTAGGGCCTTGTATGAGCACTGGCATCATAATGAACTTCCGCTTCATGCACAACCAAGGAGGAAGGTTATAGATAAATAGAGTCACAGGCCAGGTGCTATGGTTGCTGTTCTACTCCCCAAAAGGATTAATGCCATCTGTGCTTAGACCAAACCATACGTTCCTTGCGTCACCTGCAAAGTCCTCCCTGTACTTTCTCTCGATTTTTATCCACTATGACCCGTCAGCTGGTAGTCTCAACTTCCCGTCTTTCTTATGGTCTTCTCTGTGCCATCTCATCGCCTTGGCATAATCTTTATTTTGGAACAAACGTTTCAACCGTGGTATTATAGGAGCATACCACATCACCTTGGCAGGAATCTTCTTCCTGGGGCTCTCACCCTCTACATCAGCAGGGTCATCACGGCTGATCTTATAGCGCAATGCACCGCATATCGGGCATGCGTTCAAATCCGCATACTCACCGCGGTAGGGGATACAGTCATTAGGGCATGCATGTATCTTCTGCACTTCTAACCCTAGAGGGCAGACAACCTTCTTTGCTTCGTACGTACTCTTGGGAAATTCATTGTCCTTTGGAAGCATCTTCTTTGACATTACCAGCAACTTCCCAAATCCCTTCTCAGATACACCATTCTCTGCCTTCCATTGCAGTAATTCAAGTGTGGTGCCCAGCTTTTTCTTGTCAGCTTCACAATTCGGGTACAATAATTTCTTGTGATCCTCTAACATGTGCTGCAACTTCTTCTTCTCCTTTTCACTTGAGCAGTTTCTCTCTACATCGGCAATGGCCCGACCTAAATCATCAGCTGGCTCATCTGATGCCTCTTCTTCAGCTTCTTCCCGCATTGCCGGCTCAGATTCTTCCCGCATTGCCGACTCAGCTTCTTCCCCCATTGTTGTATCATCGTATTCAGGAAACCCAGGGCCAGGATAGCTATCCTCGTCCTCTTCTTCATTATCTTCCATTATAACCCCTCTTTCTCCGTGCTTGGTCCAAACATTATACTGGGGCATGAAACCGGACTCAAATAGGTGGACGTGAATGGTTCTTGAGTTAGAGTGATTGTGATCATTCTTACAATGAGCACATGGACAAGGCATAAAACCATCTGCCTGCTTGTTTGCCTGGGCCACAATCAGAAAAGTTTGCACGCCATCAACGAACTGGGGAGAGCATCGGTCATCGTACATCCATTGTCGGCTCATCTTCATTACACAACACCGAATAGACCAAATTAATACAAGTTCATACAACACTTATTCTCATAAAAAAACATATAAACAAACATATAACGAACCGGTACTAATGAGAGCGGCCCGCCTAGGCATTGGAACATTAGGCCCTTTTTCTACTAGTGCACGGGTGCCCACCGGGGCTCAATGACGGGTCGAGATTGCCCGCATCCACTCGTCGTTGTCGGAGGCGCAGAGGAACGAGATGAGGTATGCCGCCGACAGCCACACACCATGGACGATGTACTTCGAGCGCCGCCACGAAGACCAGATCGCCTCCGCCAATGGTATCATCCCCCGCAGCCGCCTCATCGCCAATGGGCGGCGCGAGTGGTGGGGCATGCCCGGCCGCAACCTCGAGGCCATCCTCAACAACATTGAGACCGGCAACACGCCGCGCCTCGAGTACCCGTCATGCCCGTCATTCTCTCGCCGTTGTGGCAGCTCCTGGATGCCGTGGCGAATGGAAGCGATGACCTCCTCATCGTCGGGCTCCGGCTCACTCTCCTCCAGGTCGCCGCCGCTCCGCCCTGTCAAGCCAGAGCCACAGGAGACGCCGCTTGGGCGCCACACCCGCAACGGCACCCTCGTCATCAACGAGGGCGGCCGCCCCTCGCCGCATTCCCTCTGCCTAGTCCGGCTGAAGACCGAGCCGGGGCTGCTCCCCGTGAAGCCAGAGCTGAAGGAAATATGCCCTAGAGGCAATAATAAAGTTATTATTTATTTCCTTATACCATGATAAATGTTTATTATTCATGCTAGAATTGTATTAACCGGAAACATGATACATGTGTGAATACATAGACAAACAGAGTGTCACCAGTATGCATCTACTTGACTAGCTCGTTGATCAAAGATGGTTATGTTTCCTAGCCATAGACAAAGAGTTGTCATTTGATTAACGGGATCACATCATTAGGAGAATGATGTGATTGACTTGACCCATTCCGTTAGCTTAGCACTTGATCATTTAGTTTGTTGCTATTGCTTTCTTCATGACTTATATATGTTCCTATGACTATGATATTATGCAACTCCCGTTTACCGGAGGAACACTTTGTGTGCTACCAAACGTCACAACGTAACTGGGTGATTATAAAGGTGCTCTACAGGTGTCTCCAAAGGTACTTGTTGGGTTGGCGTACTTCGAGATTAGGATTTGTCACTCTGATTGTCGGAGAAGTATCTCTAGACCCTCTCAGTAATACACATCACTATAAGCCTTGCAAGCATGATAACTAATGAGTTAGTTACGGGATGATGTATTATGGAACGAGTAAAGAGACTTGCCAGTAACGAGATTGAACTAGGTATTGGATACCGACAATCGAATCTCGGGCAAGTAACATACCGATGACAAAAAGAACAACGTATAGTGTTGTGCGGTTTAACCGATAAAGATCTTCGTAGAATATGTAGGAACCAATATGAGCATCCAGGTTCCGCTATTGGTTATTGACCGGAAACATGTCTCGGTCATGTCTACATAGTTCTCAAACCCATAGGGTCCGCACGCTTAAAGTTCTGTGACGATCGGTTTTATGAGTTTATATGTTTTGATGTACCGAAGGTAGTTCGGAGTCCGGGATGTGATCAAGGACATGACGAGGAGTCTCGAAATGGTCGAGACATAAATTTTTATATATTGGAAGCCTATATTTGGATATGGAAGTGTTCTGGGTGAAATCGGGATTTTACCGGAGTACCGGGGGTTACCGGACCCCCCCCCCCGGGGGGGGGGGGGGGGGTTAATGGGCCATGATGGGCCTTAGTGGAAGAGAGGAGGGGCTGCCAGGGCAGGACGTGCGCCCCCTCTCCCTCTAGTCTGGATTGGACAAGGAGTGGGGGCGGCGCCCCCTTTCCTTCCTCTCTCCATCCTCCTTCCCCCTTCTCCTATTCCAACTAGGAAAGGAGGGAGTCCACGCCTCCTCCTGGCCGGCCGCCTCTCCCCCCTTGTTCCTTTATATACGGGGGCAGGGAAGCACCTCTAGACACACAAGTTGATCATTGAGATCTCTCCAGCCGTGTGCGGTGCCCCCCTCCACCATAATCCACCTCGATCATACTGTAGCGGTGTTTAGGCGAAGCCCTTCTGCGGTAGCTTCATCAACATCGTCACCACGCCATCGTGCTGACGAAACTCTTCCCCGAGCTCTACTGGATCGTGAGTTTGCGGGACGTCACCGAGCTGAACGTGTGCTGAATGCGGAGGTGCCGTACGTTTGGTGCTGAGGATCGATCGATCGTGAAGACATACAACTACATCAACCGCGTTGTTATAACACTTCCTCTTAACGGTCTATGAGGGTACGTGGACGACATTCTCCCCTCTTGTTGCTATGCATCACCATGATCTTGGTGTGCGTATGAGAATTTTGAAATTACTACGTTCCCCAATAGTGGCATCCGAGCCAGGTTTTATGCGTTGATGTTATATGCACGACTAGAACACAAGTGAGTTGTGGGCGATACAAGTCATACTGCTTACCAGCATGTCATACTTTGGATCGGCGGTATTGTTGGATGAAGCGGCCCGGACCGACATTACGCGTACGCTTACACGAGACTGGTTTTACCGTCGTGCTATGCACACAGGTGACTAGCGGGTGTCAGTTTCTCCAACTTTAGTTGAACCGAGTGTGGCTACGCCCGATCCTTGAGAAGGTTAAAACAGCACTAACTTGACAAACTATCATTGTGGTTTTGATGCGTAGGTAAGAACGGTTCTTGCTCAGCCCGTAGCAGCCACGTAAAACTTGCAACAACAAAGTAGAGGACGTCTAACTTGTTTTTGCAGGGCATGTTGTGATGTGATATGGTCAAGACATGATGCTATATTTTTGTATGATATGATCATGTTTTGTAACTGAATTATCGGCAACTGGCAGGAGCCATATGGTTGTCGCATTATTGTATGCAATGCAATCGCCCTGTAATTGCTTTACTTTATCACTAAGCGGTAGCGATAGTCGTAGAAGCAATAGTTGGCGAGACAACAACGATGCTACGATGGAGATCAAGGTGTCGCGCCGGTGACGATGGTGATCATGACGGTGCTTCGGAGATCGATATCACAAGCACAAGATGATGATGGCCATATCATATCACTTATATTGATTGCATGTGATGTTTATCCTTTATGCATCTTATTCTGCTTTGCTTGACGCTAGCATTATAAGATGATCTCTCACTAAATATCAAGATAGAAGTGTTCTCCCTGAGTATGCACCGTTGCCAAAGTTCGTCGTGCCGAGACACCACATGATGATCGGGTGTGATAAGCTCTACGTCCATCTACAACGGGTGCAAGCCAGTTTTGCACACGCAGAATACTGAGGTTAAACTTGACGAGCCTAGCATATGCAGATATGGCATCGGAACACTGAGACCGAAAGGTCGAGCGTGAATCATATAGTAGATATGATCAACATAGTGATGTTTGATACATCTCCAACGTATCTATAATTTTTGATTGCTCCATGCTATATTATCTACTGTTTTGGACTATATTGGGCTTTATTTTCCAGTTTTATATAATTTTTGGGACTAACCTATTAACCGGAGGCCCAGCCCAGAATTGTTGTTTTTTTGCCTATTTTAGTGTTTCGCAGAAACGAAATATCAAACGGAGTCCAAACGGAATGAAACCTTCGGAAACGTGATTTTCTCACCGAACGTGATCCAGGAGACTTGGACCCTACGCCAAGGCATCAGAGAGGCGATCACGAGGGTGGGGGCGCCCCCCTCCTAGGGCGCGCCCCCTGCCTCGTGGGCCCCTCGAAGCTCCACCGACGTACTCTTTCCTCCTATATATACCTACGTACCCCCAAACGATCAGAACAGGAGCCAAAAACCTAATTCCACCGCCGCAACTTTCTGTATCCACGAGATCCCATCTTGGGGCCTGTTCCGGAGCTCCGCCGGAGAGGGCCGTCATCATGGAGGGCTTCTACATCATCATAGCCTCTCCGATGAAGTGTGAGTAGTTTACCTCAGACCTTCGGGTCCATAGTTAGTAGTTAGATGGCTTCTTCTCTCTTTTTGGATCTCAATACAAAGTTCTCCCCCTCTCTTGTGGAGATCTATTCGATGTAATCTTCGTTTTGCGGTGTGTTTGTTGAGACTGATGAATTGTGTGTTTATGATCAAGTCTATCTATGAATAATATTGGAATCTTCTCTGAATTCTTTTATGTATGATTGGTTATCTTTGCAAGTCTCTTCGAATTATCCGTTTGGTTTGGCCAACTAGATTGGTAGTTCTTGCCATGGGAGAAGTGCTTAGCTTTGGGTTCGATCTTGCGGTGTCCTTTCCCAGTGGCAGAAGGGGCAGCAAGGCAGGTATTGTATCGTTGCCATCGAGGATAACAAGATGGGGTTTATTTCATATTGCATGAATTTATCTCTCTACATCATGTCATCTTTCTTAAAGCGTTACTCTGTTTTTAACTTAATACTCTAGATGCATGCTGGATAGCGGTCGATGAGTGGAGTAATAGTAGTAGATGCAGAATCCTTTCGGTCTACTTGTCACGGACGTGATGCCTATATACATGATCATGCCTAGATATTCTCATAACTATGCTCAATTATGTCAATTTCTCAATAGTAATTTCTTCACCCACCATAGAATACTTATGCTCTTGAGAGAAACCACTAGCGAAACCTATGGCCCCCGGGTCTATTCTCATCATATCAATCTCCATCACTTTAATCTTGTTTTGCTTTTTACTTTGCCTTTACTTTTCACTTTGCATCTTTAAACAAAAAATATTATATCTATCAGATCTCACTCTCGTAAGTGACCGTGAAGGGATTGACAACCCCTAATCATGTTGGTTGCGAGTAGCTATCATTTTGTGCAGGTACGAGGGACTTGAGCGTGGCCTCCTACTGGATTGATACCTTGGTTCTCAAAAACTGAGGGAAATACTTACGCTACTCTGCTGCATCATCCCTTCCTCTTCGGGGAAAACCAACGCAAGCTCAAGAGGTAGCAATGTTCACCATTGAAAACTACTCCATTTCATGTGATGATCGGTTATGGTTTAGTTGATTTGGATCATGTGATCACTTACATGATTAGAGGGATGTCTATCTAAGTGGGAGTTCTTAAGTAATATGATTAATTGAACTTTAATTTATGATGAACTTAGTCCTGGTAGTATTAGCATATCTATGTTGTAGATCAATAGCTCGCGTTTAGCTCCTCTGTTTTATTTTTGATATGTTCCTAGAGAAAACTAAGTTGAAAATGCTAGTGGCAATGATGCGGATTGGGTCCATGATCTGAGGATTATCCTCATTTCTACACAGAAGAATTATGTCCTTGATGCACCGCTAGGTGACAGACCTATTGCTCAATATGATGACTAGCTTAGCACTTGATCATTTAGTTTGTTGATATTGCTTTCTTCATGACTTATACATGTTCCTATGACTATGAGATTATGCAACTCCCATTTACCGGAGGAACACTTTGTGTGCTACCAAACATCACAACGTAATTGGGTGATTATAAAGGTGCTCTACAGGTGTCTCTGAAGGTACTTGTTGGGTTGGCGTATTTCGAGATTAGGATTTGTCACTCCGATTGTCGGAGAGGTATCTCTGGGCCCTCTCGGTAATACACATCACTATAATCCTTGCAAGCATGATAACTAATGAGTTAGTTATGGGATGATGTATTACGGAACGAGTAAAGAGACTTGCCGGTAACGAGATTGAACTAGGTATTGGATACCGACGATCGAATCTCGGGCAAGTAACATACCGATGACAAAGATAACAACGTATAGTGTTGTGCGGTTTGACCAATAAAGATATTCGTAGAATACGAAGGAACCAATATGAGCATCCAGGTTCCTCTATTGGTTATTGACCGAAAACGTTTCTCGGTCATGTCTACATAGTTCTCGAACCCATAGTGTCCGCACGCTTAAAGTTCTGTGACGATCGGTTTTATGAGTTTATATGTTTTGATGTACCGAAGGTAGTTTGGAGTCCCGGATGTGATCACGAACATGACGAGGAGTCTTGAAATGCTCGACACATAAAGATTTATATATTGGAAGCCTATATTTGGATATCGGAAGTGTTCCGGGTGAAATCGGGATTTTACCGGAGTACTGGGGGTTACCGGAACCCCCCCCCCCCGGGGGGGGGGGGGTTAATGGGCCATCATGGGCCTTAGTAGAAGAGAGGAGGGGCTGCCAGGGCAGGCTGCGCGCCCCCTCTCCCTCTAGTCAGAATTGGACAAGGAGGGGGCAGCGCCCCCCTTTCCTTCCTCTCTCCCTCCTCCTTCCCCCTTCTCCTATTCCAACTAGGAAACGAGGGAGTCCTACTCCCGGTGGGAGTAGGACTCCTCCTAGCGCGCCTCCTCCCGGCCAGCCGCCTCTCCCCCTTGCTCCTTTATATACGGGGGCAGGGAGGCACCTCTAGACACACAAGTTGATCATTGAGAGCTCTCCAGCCGTGTGCGGTGCCCCCCTCCACCATAATCCACCTCGGTCATACTGTAGCGGTGTTTAGGCGAAGCCCTGCTACGGTAGCTTCATCAACATCGTCACCACGCCGTCATGCTGAGGAAAATCTTCCCCGAGCTCTACTGGATCATGAGTTCACGGGACGTCACCGAGCTGAACGTGTGCTGAACGCCGAGGTGCCGTACGTTCGGTGCTGAGGATCGGTCGATCGTGAAGGTGTACGACTACATCAACCGTGTTGTTATAACGCTTCCGCTTAACGGTCTACGAGGGTACATGGACAACACTCTCCCCTCTCGTTGCTATCCATCACCATGATCTTGCGTGTGCGTAGGAAAATTTTGAAATTACTACGTTCCCCAACAAGAGCACGTGGAGATGGACGCCGACAATGAGACCGCCCTCAAGTGGGCGAAGGTGGACTATGTCCGCGAGCAGGTGGCACACCAGTGCCGGGCGTACGCGGAAATCAAGGCCCGGCGCCGCGAACACGACGAGGGCGGCGTTGTCGTCCTCGACAACGACAAGGAGGACGAGACCGGGCCGTCCAACCCGCCGCGCGTCGGCGACCCTAGTTAAGGATGAAGTAGGGACGACGGCGGCTCTGGCTTGGCGTAGGACGGCGACGACGATGACGGCGGTGACTACACCCAGTTCTACAGGCTCCTCGGCATGTAGAAGGCGGGCGGCGGCCGCGGCATGGTAGGGCTAGACGTAGTTCTAGGCGATGTTTATATGTTTCTCTATTTTTGTACAAATTTCAATGAAAAACCGCGGAGTTTGTGCCGGATTCATATCAGATCGCCAAGTTTGCATAATTTTGGGGACGACCTGGGGCGACGAGTGGGAACGCAATCGCCCCCACTAAGGGAGTCCTGGACTAAGGGGTCCTCGGGCGTCTGACCTATTGAACATGGGACGGATTGATGGGCTGTGAAGATACGAAGACCAAAGACTCTACCTGTGTCCGGATGGGACTCTCCTTGGCGTGGAAGGCAAGCTTGGTGATCAAATATGAAGATTCCTTTCTCTATAACCGACCTTATGTAACCCTAGATCCCCCGATGTCTATATAAACCGGAGGGCTAGGTCCGTAGACATATATCCTCATAATCATAGCCAGGCTAGACTTTTAGGGTTTAGTCATTACAATCTCGTGGTAGATCAACACTTGTAATACTCATATTCATCAAGGTCAATCAAGCAGGAAGTAGGGTATTACCTCCATAGAGAGGGCCTGAACCTGGGTAAACATTGTGTCCCCCGTCTCCTTTTACCATCGATCCTAGACACACAGTTCGGGACCCCCTACCCGAGATCCACCGGTTTTGACGCCGACATTGGTGCTTTCATTGAGAGTTCCACTATGACCTAGAAAGATAGGATCGATGGCTCACCTTGTTCTCAAGGACAACGTCACCTCCGTAGGAGCACTAGCCCCAGGCAAAACCCTTAGGCTGGGCGGCTTCATTATGGCCGCCCGTTCGACTGTTAAGCCGATGATGACTTCTAGGGTCATCAAAAATCCCCTCCATGTTGACTCCAAGTACTCCAAGCAGATGGATCTGGCGGAGTTGTCGTCTTTAAACGAGCTCCTAGATCGCATCGCCGCCCTGGGGGTCGCCACAGACTATGATCGGATTGGGCTTAAACCCGACCAGAGAGAAATCAAAACTCCGCCGATCACCCATCAAATAGAGGTAGTAGAGGAGCAAGACGACAACTCATCCTCTATATTGAGGACGAACTACATTCGTATCTCCAAACTTGAAGAGCCGGACACCTACCTGCAGAAAGACACATCCTGTCCTCCGGACATAAAATCGGATGACAACCCCAAAAAATCAGCTGACATCCCGGCGCCCGAACTACTAAGTCCGGAGGTTCTTCAAACTCTGGATCCTATATTGGGATGGGGTTTGGATTTCAAACCACCCACCCACCCAAACATAAGCACTCTCATGGGCATATGGCGGCACTATCAGGAGACGGCCCACCACTTCTGGGCCAGATTCCTCCTCGTCAAAGATTAGATTGAAGATTGCCACGACGAAGACGCGATCTCAGCATTCCGCAGCAATTGCATGGATGAAAGAATCCTCAACGCCATCAACCGTCGTCGCATATCACGCTTCGCAAACTTGGCAACCATATGATACGTCTCCAACGTATCTATAATTTTTGATTGTTCCATGCTATTATATTATCAACTTTGGATGTTTTATATGCATTTATATGCTATTTCATATGATTTTTGGGACTAACCTATTAACCTAGAGCCCAGTGCCAGTTTCTGTTTTTCCTTGTTTTTGAGTTTCGCAGAAAAGGAAAACCAAGCAGAGTCCAATTGACCTGAAACTTCATGAAACTTTTTTTTGGACCAGAAGGACATGGAGTAAAAGAGTTGGGCTAGAAGAGTCCCGGGCTGCCCACGAGGGTGGTGGCGCGCCCAGGCGCGCCTCCCTACCTCGTGGACAGCCCGGAGACCCCCTTGACTTGTTCTCAACGCCAAAACCTCTTATATATACATAAACCTCCAGAAAATAACCTAGATCGGGAGTACCACCGCCGCAAGACTCCGTAGCCACCGAAAACCAATCTAGATCCGTTCCGGCACCTTGCCGGAGGGGGAATCCCTCTCCGGTGGACATCTTCATCATCCCGTCACTTTCCATGACGAGGAGGGAGTAGTTCACCCTCGTGGCTAAGGGTATGTACCAGTAGCTATGTGTTTGATCTCTCTCTCTCTCTCGTGTTCTTGATTCGGAAAGATCTTGATGTATCGCGAGCTTTGCTATTATATTTGGATCTTATGATGTTTCTCCGCCTCTACTCTCTTGTGATGAATTGAGTTTTACCTTTGAAGTTATCTTATCGGATTGAGTCTTTAAGGATTTGAGAACACTTGATGTATGTCTTGCATGTGCTTATCTGTGGTGACAATGGGATATCACGTGATCCACTTGATGTATGTTTTGGTGATCAACTTGCAAGTTCCGTGATCTCGTGAACTTATGCATAGGGGTTGGCACACGTTTTCGTCTTGACTCTCTGGTAGAAACTTTGGGGCAGTCTTTGAAGTTCTTTGTGTTGGTTGAATAGATGAATCTGAGATTGTGTGATGCATATCGTATAATCATACCCACAGATACTTGAGGTGACATTGGAGTATCTAGGTGACATTAGGGTTTTGGTTAACTTGTGTCTTAAGTTGTTATTCTAGTACGAACTCTATGATAGATTGAATGGAAAGAACAGCTTCGTGTTATTTTACTACAGACTCTTGAAAAGATTGATCAGAAAGAATAACTTTGAGGTGGTTTCGTACCCTACAATAATCTCTTCGTTTGTTCTTCGCTATTAGTGACTTTGGAGTGACTCTTTGTTGCATGTTGAGGGATTGTTATATGATCCAATTATGTTATTATTGTTGAGAGAACTTGCACTAGTGAAAGTATGAACCCTTGGCCTTGTTTCCTAGCATTGCAATACCATTTGTGCTCACTTTTACCACTCGTTACCTTGCTGTTTTTATATTTTAATATTACAAAAACCTATATCTACCATCATTATTGCACTTGTATCACCATCTCTTCGCCGAACTAGTTCACCTATACAATTTACCATTGTATTGGGTGTGTTGGGGACACAAGAGACTCTTTGTTATTTGGTTGCAGGGTTGTTTGAGAGAGACCTTCTTCATCCTATGCCTCCCACAGATTGATAAACCTTAGGTCATCCACTTGAGGTAAATTTGCTAATGTCCTACAAACCTTTGCACTTGGAGGCCCAACAACGTCTACAAGAAGAAGGTTGTGTAGTAGACATCAAGCTCTTTTTTGGTGCCGTTGCCGGGGAGGTTAACGCTTGAAGGTATATCTTTAGATCTTGCAATCGAATCTTTTTGTTTCTTGTTTTATCACTAGTTTAGTCTATAAAATAAAACTAAAAATGGAATTGAGGGTACCTCATATGCTTCATCTTTTTAATATCTTTCATGAGAATAAGGATTCCGATAATTGTGCTCAAGTGCTAGAAGAAGAATGCATTAGAATGTTTGGCACTAAATATTTGAATGATGAGCATGATTGCAATGATGTTAGTATGAATTCTTTGAATATCCATGATGCTAATGATATGCAAAGCCACAAGCTTGGGGAAGCTATGTTTGATGAAGATGATATTTTTTGTCTTCCATGTTTTGATGAGAAAATTTATTATGTTGATAGCATGCATCCTATTATGATGATTATATTGATGAAAGTGGGTTTGGAAGAGTGTCAACATTAGGAAGTAATGATCCCCTATTTTGGAGGATGTTGAATCTTATTGTAACAATTATGAAAGTGGATTTGGATAGGTCGTGACTTTATTTAGTAATGATTCCACTATCTTGGAAGAGGTTTCAATTGATTATGATGAGAAAAAAGTTGCTTCTTATGATGATTATTGTGATGACACTTATGCTATAAAAAGTAGTGACGATTATATTCATAAAACTTGTCATGATTATGATTACCCTCTTTCTGAACATTACCCTTTTAATGTGGAAATAATTTATAGAATTCGAGTTTCTTATGATACTCCCACTATTCCGATTGAGAAGAATCTTGCTTATGTGGAGAGTAGTAAATTTTCTATGCTTGTAGATCATGAAAAGAATGATTTATGTGGTGGTTATATTGTTGAATTCATTCATGATTCTACTGAAAATTATTATGAGGGAGGAATATATTCTTGTAGGAATTGCAATAATATCAAGTTTCCTCTCTATGTGCTTAAAGTTTTAAAGTTATGCTTGTTTTGCCTTCATATGCTAGTTGATTATACTTCCCATAAGTTGTTTAATCACAAAATCCCTATGCATAGGAAGTGGGTTAGACTTAAATGTGCTAGTCATATACTTCATGATGCTCTCTTTATGTTTCAATTCTTATCTTTTATGTGGGCATCATTGAAATCATCATGCCTAGCTAGGGGCGTTAAACGATAGCGCTTGTTAGGAGGCAACCCAATTTTATTTTTGTTCTTGCTTTTTGCTCCTGTTTAATAATAAACAATTCATCTAGCCTCTGTTTAGATGTGGTTTAATTAGTGTTTGTGCCAAGTATAACCTTTGGGAAGACTTGGGTGAAGTCTTTGCGATCTTGCTGTAAAACACAGAAACTTTAGCGCTCACGAGTTTTGCTGAGATTTTTTACTGGAGAGTGTGATTAGGTTGATTATTTTTGCAGATGATTAATAGACAAATTCCTCACTTCCACCAATTTAGTTAAGAATTTTTGGGGTTACATAAGTATATGTTTGATACATATTACTACAGATTGTTCTCTTTTTGACAGATTCTGTTTTCTATGTGTTGTTTGCTTATTTTGATGAATCTATAAGTAGTATCGGAGGGTATGAACCATAAAGGAAGTTAGAATACAGTAGATATTACACCAATATGAATTTAGAATAAGTTCACAACAGTACCTAGTTGGTGATTTGTTTTCTTATACTAATGGAGCTTACGAGTTTTTTGTTAAGTTTTGTGTTGTGAAGTTTTCAAGTTTTGGGTAAAGATTCGATGGACTATGGAATAAGGATTGGCAAGAGCATAATCTTGGGGATGCCCAAGGCACCCCAAGGTAATATTAAACTATAACCAAGAGCCCAAGCTTGGGGATGCCCCGGATGGCATCCCCTCTTTCATCTTTGTTCATCGGTAACTTTACTTGGAGCTATATTTTTATTCACCACATGATATGTGTTTTGCTTGGAGCATCATTTTCTTTCATTTTGTTTTTCTTGTTGTTTGAATAATATAACAAGATCTGAAATTCTTAAATGTTAGAGAGTCTTCACATAGTTGCATAATTATTCGACTACTCATTGATCTTCATTTATATCTTGTGGAGTAGTTTGTCGTTTGCTCTAGTACTTCACTTATATCTTTTTAGAGCATGGCGGTAGTTTTATTTAGAAGAACTAGATGAACTCTCATGCTTCACTTATATTATTTTGAGTGTCCTAAACAGCATGGTAATTTGCTTTGGTTATGAATTTAGTCCTAATATGATGGGCATCCAAGATGGGTATAATAAAACCTTTCATATAAAGTGCGTTGAATACTATGAGAAGTTTGATACTTGATGATTGTTTTGAGATATGAAGATGGTGATATTAGAGTCATGCTAGTTTAGTAGTTGTGAATTTGAGAGATGCTTGTGTTAAAGTTTGTGATTCCTATAGCATGCACGTATGGTGAACCGTTATGTGATGAAGTCGGAGCATGATTTATTTATTGATTGTCTTCCTTATGAGTGGCGGTTGATACGTCTCCAACATATCTATAATTTTTGATTGCTACATGCTATATTATCTACTGTTTTGGACATTATTGGGCTTTATTTTCCACTTTTATATTATTTTTGGGACTAACCTATTAACCGGAGGCCCAGCCCAGAATTGCTATTTTTTGCCTATTTCAGTGTTTCGGAGAAACAGAATATCAGACGGAGTCCAAATGGAATGAAACCTTCGGAAACGTGATTTTCTCATCAGATAATACCCAGGAGACTTGGACCCTCCGTCAAGAAAGCCACGAGGCGGTCACGAGCATGGAGGGCACCCCCCCCTAGGGCGTGCCCCCTGCCTCGTGGGCCCCTCGAAGCTCCACCGACGTACTCCTTCCTCCTATATATACCTACGTACCCCCAAACGATCAGGGACGGAGCCAAAAACCTAATTCCACCGCCGCAACTTTCTGTATCCACGAGATCCCATCTTGGGGCCTGTTCCGGAGCTCCGCCGGAAGGGGCATCGATCACGGAGGGCTTCTACATCATCATCCAAGCCCCTTCGATGAAGTGTGAGTAGTTTACTTCAGACCTACGGGTCCATAGTTAGTAGCTAGATGGCTTCTTCTTTCTTTTTGGATCTCAATACAATGTTCTCCCCCTCTCTTGTGGAGATCTATTCGATGTAATCTTCTTTTTGCGGTGTGTTTGTTGAGACCGATGAATTGTGGGTTTATGATCAAGTCTATCTATGAATAATATTTGAATCTTCTCTGAATTCTTTTATGTATGATTGCTTATCTTTGCAAGTCTCTTCGAATTATCCGTTTGGTTTGGCCTACTAGATTGGTTGTTCTTGCCATGGGAGAAGTGCTTAGCTTTGGGTTCGATCTTGCGGTGTCCTTTCCCAGTGACTGAAGGGGCAGCAAGGCACGTATTGTATTGTTGCCATCGAGGATAAGAAGATGGGGTTTTTATCATATTGCATGAAACTATCCCTCTACATCATGTCATCTTTCTTAAGGCGTTACTCAGTTTTTAACTTAATACTCTAGATGCATGCTGGATAGCGGTCGATGAGTGGAGTAATAGTAGTAGATGCAGGCAGGAGTCGGTCTACTTGTCTCGGACGTGATGCCTATATACATGATCATACCTAGATATTCTCATAACTATGCTCAATTTTGTCAATTACTCAACAGTAATTTGTTCACCCACCATAGAATACTTATGCTCTTGAGAGAAGCCACTAGTGAAAACTATGGCCCCAGGGTCTCTTTCTCATCATATCAATCTCCATCACTCTATTATTGCTTTGATTTTACTTTGCTTTTACTTTTTACTTTGCATCTCTATACCAAAAATACCAAAAATATTATTTATCATCTCTATCAGATCTCACTTTCGTAAGTGACCGTGAAGGGATTGACAACCCCTAAGCGCGTTGGTTGCATTGAGCTATTGTTTTTGTGTAGGTACGAGGGACTCGCGCGTAGCCTCCTACTGGATTGATACCTTGGTTCTCAAAAACTAAGGGAAATACTTACGCTACTTTGCTGCATCATCCTCTCCTCTTCGGGGAAATCCAACGCAGTGCTCAAGAGGTAGCAAGAAGAATTTCTGGCACCGTTGCCGGGGAGTCTGCGCAAAAGTCAACATACCAAGTACCCATCACATACCCTTATCTCCCGCATTACATTATTTTCCATTTTCCTCTCGTTTTCCTCTCCCCCCACTTCACCCTTGCCGTTTTATTCGCCCTTCTTCTGTCCATCTGCTTTTATGTCTTACTTGGCTCGTTTGCTTGTTTGGTTGGAATAGTTGTTTATTTATTACTAAACAGAGAACCTAAGATCTACGGATCCTCGTCCACTTGCTCATCTTTTTAAGCCATCCAATTATGATGAACCAATTGCTAGTGAGTTTTGTGCACTACATTATCTTTATGAGGTTTTGCTTGAAATTCGTGAATCTGAAAAGTGTGATGAATTACTTTATGAAGCGATTCATGATAGATCTTTGAATAAAAATCATGATTGCAATGATTTTATTATAAATTCTATTTATGTAAATTGTGCTAATAATATGCAAAATCCTAAGCTTGGGGATGCTAGTTTTGCTATGTCCTCTACTTGTTGCAATGATCATGACTGGGGTGATTCTTCTTATGATCTTGAAAATTTATTTACTCCCCATGATGAATATAAGATTGATATCTGTATTTGCAATAATACTGAAAGTGGGTTTGGAAGAGTGTCAACTTTAGATCCCACATATTTGGATAATTTTCAATCTTATGAAGTTTTTGATAAAAGTGGGTTTGAAGAAGTCATGACTTTAGTTAATGTTAATCCCACTATTTTGGAAGAGTGTCAACTTTGCATGCATGTGGATCATTTCGAAAATATTTTATGTGATAGCTATTTTTTTGAATTTGCTTATGATCCCACATGTAATTATTATAAGAGAGGAAAATATGGTGGTAGAAATTTTCATGTTACTAAATCACCTTTCGTTATGTTAAGATTGCTATTGTTTCTTTCCGATTCCTTGCATATGCTAGTTTTTGCTTGCCTTGATAATTTGTTTGCCTATAAGATACCTATGCATAGGAAGTATGTTAGACTTAAATGTGTTTGTCACGTGTTTGATGATGCTCTCTTTGTGCTTCAATTCTTGTCTTTCATGTGAACATCATTGAAATATTATGCCTAGCTATAAGGCTTTAAAGAAAAGCGCTTGTTGGGAGTCAACCCAATATTTATCCTTGCTGTTATTCAATAAATAATTATTTAGCCTCTGTTTTAGTTGTGTTTTTGTGTGTTTAATTAGTGTTTATGCCAAGTAGAACCGTTGGGAAGACTTGGGGAAAGTCTTGTTGAACTTGCTATAAAAAACAGAAACTTTAGCGCTCACGAGAACTGCTATCATTTTTATTTGGAAAGTGCTATTTAGTTAATTATTTTTTCAGATGATTAATAGATAAATTACTCACGTCCAGCAATTTATTTTAGAATTTGTGGGGTTCCAGATCTTGCGCTAGCTACAGATTACTACAGACTGTTCTGTTTTTGACAGATTCTGTTTTTCATGTGTTGTTTGCTTATTTTGATGAATCTATGGCTCGTAAAATAGTTTATAATCCATAGAGAAGTTGGAATACAGTAGGTTTAACACCAATATAAATAAAGAATGAGTTCATTACAGTACCTTGAAGTGGTCTTTTGTTTTCTTTCGCTAACGGAGCTCACGAGATTTTCTACTTTAAGTTTTGTGTTGTGAAGTTTTCAAGTTTTGGGTAAAGATTTGATGGATTATGGAACAAGGAGTGGCAAGAGCCTAAGCTTGGGGATGCCCATGGCACCCAGAAGATAATCTAAGGACACCTAAAATCCAAAGCTTGGGGATGCCCCGGAAGGCATCCCCTCTTTTGTCTACTTCTATCGGTCACTTTACTTGGAGCTATATTTTTATTCGCCACATGATATGTGTTTTGCTTGGAGCGTCTTGTATTCTTCGAGTCTTTGCTTGTTAGTTTACCACAATCATCCTTGCTGTACTCACCTTTTGAGAGAGCCATACATGATTTGAAATTTGTTAGAATACTCTATGTGCTTCGCTTATATCTTTTGAGTTATATAGTTTTCCTCTAGTGCTTCACTTATATCTTTTAGAGCACAGTGGTGGATTTGTTTTATAGAAACTATTGATCTCTCATGCTTCACTTAGATTATTTTGAGAGTCTTAATAGCATGGTAATTTGCTTAAAATCCTAATAAGCTTGGTATGCAAGATTAATAATAAAACTTTCTTATGAGTGTGTTGAATACTAAGAAAAGTTTGATGCTTGATGATTGTAGATGCAGATAAAAGTCGGTCTACTTGTCTCGGACGTGATGCCTATATACATGATCATACCTAGATATTCTCGTAACTATGCTCAATTCTTTCAATTGCTCAACAGTAATTTGTTCACCCACCGTAGAATACTTATGCTCTTGAGAGAAGCAACTAGTGAAACCTATGGCCCCTGGTCTCTTTCTCGTCATATCAATCTCCATCACTTTATTATTGCTTTGCTTTTACTTTTTACTTTGCATCTCTATACCAAAAATACCAAAAATATTATTTATCATCTCTATCAGATCTCACTTTCATAACTGACCGTGAAGGGATTGACAACCCCTAAGCGCGTTGGTTGCGTTGAGCTATTGTTTTTGTGTAGGTACGAGGGACTCGCGCGTAGCCTCCTACTGGATTGATACCTTGGTTCTCAAAAACTGAGGGAAATACTTACGCTACTTTGCTGCATCATCCTCTCCTCTTCGGGGAAATTGAACGCAGTGCTCAAGAGGTAGCAGCGGTCGGGGACGAGCGATGGTCTTTTCCTACCAATCTATCCCCCTAGGAGCATGCGCGTAGTACTTTGTTCCGATAACTTATATATTTTTGCAATAAGTATGTGAGTTCTTTATGACTAATGTTGAGTCCATGGATTGTACGCACTTTCACCCTTCCACCATTGCTAGCCTCTCTTGTGCCGCGCAACTTTCGCCGGTACCATACACCCACCATTACCCTCATCAAAACATCCACCATACCTACCTATTATGGCATTTCCATAGCCATTCCGAGATATATTTCCATGCAACTTTCCACCGTTCCGTTTATTATGACATGTTCCATCGTTGTCATATTGCTTTGCATGATCATGTAGTTGACATTGTATTTGTGGCAAAGCCACCATTCATAATTCTTTCATACATGTCACTCTTGACTCATTGCATATCCCGGTACACCGTCGGAGGCATTCACATAGAGTCATATTTTGTTCTAAGTATTGAGTTGTAATCTTTGAGTTATAAGTAAATAAAAGTTTGATGATCATCATTAGTAGAGCATTGTCCCAAGTGAGGAAAGGATGATGGAGACTATGATCCCCCCACAAGTCGGGATGAGACTCCGGATGAAAAGAAAAAAAGAGAGGAAGAAAAGAGGCCATAAATAAAGGCCCAAATAAAAAATAAAAAATGAGAGAAAAAGAGAGAAGGTACAATGTTACTATCCTTTTTCCACACTTGTGCTTCAAAGTAGCACCAAGATCTTCATGATAGAGAGTCTCCTATGTTGTCACTTTCATATACTAGTGGGAATTTACATTATAGAACTTGGCTTGTATATTCCAATGATGGGCTTCCTCAAAATGCCCTAGGTCTTCGTGAGCAAGAGAGTTGGATGCACACCCACTTAGTTTTTTTTGTTGAGCTTTCATACACTTATAGCTCTAGTGCATCTGTTGCATGGCAATCCCTACTCACTCACATTGATATCTATTGATGGGCATCTCCATAGCCCGTTGATACGCCTAATTTATGTGATACTATCTTCTCCTTTTTGTCTTCTCCACAACCACCATTCTATTCCACCTATAGTGTTATGTCCATGGCTCACGCTCATATATTGCGTGAAGATTGAAAAGGTTTGAGAACATCAAAAATATGAAACAATTGTTTGGCTTGTCATCGGGGTTGTGCATGATTAAATATTTTGTGTGATGAAGATAGAGCATAGCCAGACTATATGATTTTGTAGGGATAACTTTCTTTGGCCATGTTATTTTGAGAAGACACGATTGCTTTGTTAGTATGCTTGAAGTATTACTATTTTTATGTCAATATTAAACTTTTGTCTTGAATCTTTCGTATCTGAACATTCATGCCACAATAAAGAAATTACATTGAGAAATATTCTAGGTAGCATTCCACATCAAAAATTCTGTTTTTATCATTTACTACAAGAGGACGAGTAGGAATTAAGCTTGGGGATGCTTGATACGTCTCCAACGTATCTATAATTTATGATTGTTCCATGCTATTATATTATCAACTTTGTGAAGGAAATATGCCCTAGAGGCAATAATAAAGTTATTATTTATTTCCTTATATCCTGATAAATGTTTATTATTCATGCTAGAATTGTATTTACCAGAAACATAATACATGTGTGAATACATAGACAAACAGAGTGTCACTAGTATGCCTCTACTTGACTAGCTCGTTAATCAAAAGATGGTTATGTTTCCTAACCATGAACAAAGAGTTGTTATTTGATTAACGAGGTCACATCATTAGTTGAATGATCTGATTGACATGACCCATTCCATTAGCTTAGCACCCGATCGTTTAGTATGTTGCTATTGCTTTCTTCATGACTTATACATGTTCCTATGACTATGAGATTATGCAACTCCCGTTTGCCGGAGGAACACTTTGGGTGCTACCAAACGTCACAACGTAACTGGGTGATTATAAAGGAGCATTACAGGTGTCTCCAAAGGTAGATGTTGGGTTGGCGTATTTCGAGATTAGGATTTGTCACTCCGATTGTCGGAGAGGTATCGCTGGGCCCTCTCGGTAATGCACATCACTTAAGCCTTGCAAGCATTGAAACTAGATGAGTTAGTTGCGGGATGATGTATTACAGAACGAGTAAAGAGACTTGCCGGTAATGAGATTGAACTAGGTATTGGAATACCGACGATCAAATCTCGGGCAAGTAACATACCGATGACAGAGGGAACAACGTATGTTGTTATGCGGTCTGACCGATAAAGATCTTCGTAGAATATGTAGGAGCCAATATGGGCATCCAGGTCCCGCTATTGGTTATTGACCGGAGACGTGTCTCGGTCATGTCTACATTGTTCTCGAACCCGTAGGGTCTGCACGCTTAAGGTTTCGATGACAGTTATATTATGAGTTTATGCATTTTGATATACCGAAGGTTGTTCGGAGTCCCGGATGTGATCATGGACATGACGAGGAGTCTCTAAATGGTCGAGACATAAAGATTGATATATTGGAAGCCTATGTTTGGATATCGGAAGTGTTCCGGGTGAAATCGGGATTTTACCGGAGTACCGGGAAGGTTACCGGAACCCCCCGGGAGCTAAATGGGCCATGATGGGCCTTAGTGGAAAAGATAAGAGGCAGCCCTACATGGGCTGTGCGCCTCCCCCTTCCCCTAGTCTTATTAGGACTAGGAGAGGTGGCCGGCCCCCTCTCTCTCTTTTCCCCCTCCGCGAATCCTATTCCAACTAGGATTGGGGGGAATCCTACTCCCAGAGGGAGTAGGACTCTCCTGGCGTGCCTCCTATGGCCGGCCAGCCTCCCCCCCCCCTCTAGTCCTTTATATACTGAGGCAGAGGCACCCTAGAACACACAAGTTGATCCACGTGATCTATTCCTTAGCCGTGTGCGGTGCCCCCTGCCACCATAGTCCTCAATAATACTATAGCGGAGTTTAGGCGAAGCCCTGCTGCTGTAGTGCATCAAGATCGTCACCACGCCGTCATGCTGACGGAACTCTTCCCCGACGCTTTGCTGGATCGGAGTCCGGGGATCGTCATCGAGCTGAACGTGTGCTCGAACTCGGAGGTGACGTAGTTTCGGTGCTTGATCGGTTGGATCGTGAAGACGTACGACTACTTCCTCTACGTTGTGTCATCGCTTCCGCAGTCGGTCTGCGTGGGTACATAGACAACACTCTCCCCTTTCGTTGCTATGCATCACATGATCTTGCGTGTGCGTAGGAAATTTTTTGAAATTACTACGAAACCCAACAGTGGCATCCGAGCCTAGGTTATTTATGTTGATGTTATATGCACGAGTAGAACACAAGTGAGTTGTGGGCGATATAAGTCATACTGCCTACCAGCATGTCATACTTTGGTTCGGCGGCATTGTTGGACGAGATGACCCGGACCAACCTTACGCGTACGCTTACGCGAGACCGGTTCCCCCGACGTGCTTTGCACAAAGGTGGCTTGCGGGCGACTGTCTCTCCAACTTTAGTTGAACCGAGTATGGCTACGCCCGGTCCTTGCGAAGGTTAAAACGGAGTCTATTTGACAAACTATCGTTGTGGTTTTGATGCGTAGGTGAGATTGGTTCTTGCTTAAGCCCGTAGCAGCCACGTAAAACTTGCAACAACAAAGTAGAGGATGTCTAACTTGTTTTTGTAGGGCATGTTGTGATGTGATATGGTCAAGACACGATGCTGAATTTTATTGTATGAGATGATCATGTTTTGTAACCGAGTTATCGGCAACTGGCAGGAGCCATATGGTTGTCGCTTTATTGTATGCAATGAAATCGCGATGTAATGCTTTACTTTATTACTAAGCGGTAGTGATAGTCGTGGAAGCATAAGCTTGGCGAGACGACAAAGATGCTACGATGGAGATCAAGGTGTCACGCCGGTGACGATGGTGATCACGACGGTGCTTCGGAGATGGAGATCACAAGCACAAGATGATGATGGCCATATCATATCACTTATATTGATTGCATGTGATGTTTATCCTTTTTATGCATCTTATCTTGCTTTGATTGACGGTAGCATTATAAGATGATCTCTCACTAAATTATCAAGAAGTGTTATCCCTGAGTATGCACCGTTGCGAAAGTTCTTCGTGCTGAGACACCACGTGATGATCGGGTGTGATAGGTTCTACGTTCAAATACAACGGGTGCAAAACAGTTGCACACGCGGAATACTCAGGTTATACTTGACGAGCCAAGCATATACAGATATGGCCTCGGAACACGGAGACCGAAAGGTCGAGCGTGAATCATATAGTAGATATGATCAACATAACGATGTTCACCATTGAAAACTACTCCATCTCACGTGATGATCGGTTATGGTTTAGTTGATTTGGATCACGTAATCACTTAGAGGATTAGAGGGATGTCTATCTAAGTGGGAGTTCCTTAATTAACTTGATTAACTGAACTTAAATTTATCATGAAACTTAGTACCTGATTAGTATCTTGCTTGTTTATGTTTGATTGTAGATAGATGGCTCGTGTTGTTGTTCCGTTGAATTTTAATGCGTTCCTTGAGAAAGCAAAGTTGAAAGATGATGGTAGCAATTACACGGACTGGGTCCGTAACTTGAGGATTATCCTCATTGCTGCACAGAAGAATTACGTCCTGGAAGCACCACTAGGTGCCAGGCCTGCTGCTGGAGCAACGCCGGATGTTATGAACGTCTGGCAGAGCAAAGCTGATGACTACTCGATAGTTCAGTGTGCCATGCTTTACGGCTTAGAGTCGGGACTTCAATGACGTTTTGAATGTCATGGAGCATATGAGATGTTTCAGGAGTTGAAGTTAATATTTCAAGGAAATTCCCGGATTGAGAGATATGAAGTCTCCAATAAGTTCTATAGCTGCAAGATGGAGGAGAACAGTTCTGTCAGTGAGCATATACTCAAAATGTCTGGGTATAATAATCACTTGATTCAATTGGGAGTTAATCTTCCAGATGATAGCGTCATTGACAGAATTCTTCAATCACTGCCATCAAGCTACAAGAGCTTCGTGATGAACTATAATATGCAAGGGATGAACAAGACTATTCCCGAGCTCTTCGCGATGCCGAAAGCTGCGGAGGTAGAAATCAAGAAGGAGCATCAAGTGTTGATGGTCAACAAGACCACTAGTTTCAAGAAAAATGGCAAAGGTAAGAAGAAGGGGAACTTCAAAAAGAGCGGCAAGCAAGTTGCTACTCAAGAGAAGAAACCCAAACCTGGACCTAAGCCTGAAACTGAGTGCTTCTATTGCAAGCAGACTGGTCACTGGAAGCGGAACTGCCCCAAGTATTTGGCGGATAAGAAGGATGGCAAGGTGAACAAAGGTATATGTGATATACATGTTATAGATGTGTACCTTACTAATGCTCGCAGTAGCACCTGGGTATTTGATACTGGTTCTGTTGCTAATATTTGCAACTCGAAACAGGGACTACGGATCAAGCGAAGATTGGTTAAGGACGAGGTGACGATGCGCGTGGGAAACTGTTCCAAAGTCGATCGCAGTCGGCACGCTACCTCTACATCTACCTTCGGGATTAGTATTAGACCTAAATAATTGTTATTTGGTGCCAGCGTTAAGCATGAACATTATATCTGGATCTTGTTTGATGCGAGACGGTTATTCATTTAAATCAGAGAATAATGGTTGTTCTATTTATATGAGTAATATCTTTTATGGTCATGCACCCTTGAAGAGTGGTCTATTCTTGTTGGATCTCGATAGTAGTAACACACATATTCATAATGTTGAAGCCAAAAGATGCAGAGTTGATAATGATAGTGCGACTTATTTGTGGCACTGCTGTTTAGGTCATATCGGTGTAAAGCGCATGAAGAAACTCCATTCTGATGGACTTTTGGAACCACTTTATTATGAATCACTTGGTACTTGCGAACCGTGCCTCATAGGCAAGATGACAAAAACGCCGTTCTCTGGTACTATGGAGAGAGCAACAGATTTGTTGGAAATCATACATACAGATGTATGTGGTCGATGAATATTGAGGCTCGTGGCGGATATCGTTATTTTCTCACCTTCATAGATGATTTAAGCAGATATGGGTATATCTACTTAATGAAACATAAGTCTGAAACATTTGAAAAGTTCAAAGAATTTCAGAGTGAAGTTGAAAGTCATCGTAACAAGAAAATAAAGTTTCTACGATCTGATCGTGGAGGAGAATATTTGAGTTACGAGTTTGGTGTACATTTGAAAAATTGTGGAATAGTTTCGCAACTCACGCCACCCGGAACACCTCAGCGTAATGGTGTGTCCGAACGTCGTAATCGTACTTTACTGGATATGGTGCGATCTATGATGTCTCTTACTGATTTACCTCTATCGTTTTGGGGATACGCTCTAGAGACGGTCGCATTCACGTTAAATAGGGCACCATCAAAATCCGTTGAGACGACGCCTTATGAACTGTGGTTTGGCAAGAAACCAAAGTTGTCGTTTATGAAAGTTTGGGGCTGCGATGCTTATGTGAAAAAGCTTCGACCTGATAAACTCGAACCCAAATCGGAGAAATGTGTCTTCATAGGATATCCAAAGGAAACTATTGGATACACCTTCTATCACAGATCCGAAGGCAAGACTTTTGTTGCTAAATTCGGAAACTTTCTGGAGAAGGAGTTTCTCTCGAAAGAAGTGAGTGGGAGGAAAGTAGAACTTGACGAGGTAACTATACCTACTCCCTTATTGGAAAGTAGTACATCACAGAAAACTGTTTCTGTGACACCTACACCAGTCAGTGAGGAAGCTAATGATGATGATCATAAAACTTCAGAACAAGATACTACTGAACCTCGTAGATCAACCAGAGTAAGATCCGCACCAGAGTGGTACGGTAATCCTGTTCTGGAAGTCATGTTATTAGATCATGATGAACCTACGAACTATGAAGAAGCGATGGTGAGCCCAGATTCCGCAAAGTGGCTTGAAGCCATGAAATCTGAGATGGGATCCATGTATGAGAACAAAGTGTGGACTTTGGTTGACTTGCCCGATGATCGGCAAGCAATTGAGAATAAATGGATCTTCAAGAAGAAGACTGACGCTTACGGTAATATTACTGTCTACAAAGCTCGACTTGTTGCAAAAGGTTTTCGGCAAGTTCAAGGGATTGACTACGATGAGACCTTCTCACCCGTAGCGATGCTTAAGTCTGTCCGAATCATGTTAGCAATTGCCGCATTTTATGATTATGAAATTTGGCAGATGGATGTCAAAACTGCATTCCTGAATTGATTTCTGGAAGAAGAGTTGTATATGATGCAACCAGAAGGTTTTGTCGATCCAAAGGGAGCTAACAAAGTGTGCAAGCTCCAGCGATCCATTTATGGACTGGTGCAAGCCTCTCGAAGTTGGAATAAACGTTTTGATAGTGCGATCAAAGCATTTGGTTTTATACAGACTTTTGGAGAAGCCTGTATTTACAAGAAAGTGAGTGGGAGCTCTGTAGCATTACTGAAATTATATGTGGATGACATATTGTTGATTGGAAATGATGTAGAATTTCTGGATAGCATAAAAGGATACTTGAATAAGAGTTTTTCAATGAAAGACCTCGGTGAAGCTGCTTACATATTAGGCATTAAGATCTATAGAGATAGATCGAGACGCTTAATTGGACTTTCACAAACAACATACCTTGACAAAATTTTGAAGAAGTTCAAAATGGATCAAGCAAAGAAAGGATTCTTGCCTGTGTTACAAGGTGTGAAATTGAGTAAGACTCAATGCCCGACCACTGCAGAAGATAGAGAGAATATGAAAGATGTTCCCTATGCATCAGCGATAGGATCTATCATGTATGCAATGCTGTGTACCAGACCTGATGTGTGCCTTGCTATAAGTCTGGCAGGGAGGTACCAAAGTAATCCAAGAGTGGATCACTGGACAGCGGTCAAGAATATCCTGAAATACCTGAAAAGGACTAAGGATATGCTTCTCGTATATGGAGGTGACAAAGAGCTCATCGTAAAAGGTTACGTTGATGCAAGCTTTGACACTGATCCGGACGATTCTAAATCGCAAACCGGATACGTGTTTACATTAAACGGTGGAGCTGTCAGTTGGTGCAGTTCTAAACAAAGCGTCGTAGCGGGATCTACATGTGAAGCGGAGTACATAGCTGCTTCGGAAGCAGCGAACGAAGGAGTCTGGATGAAGGAGTTCATATCCGATCTAGGTGTCATACCTAGTCCATCGGGTCCAATGAAAATCTTTTGTGACAATACTGGTGCAATTGCCTTGGCAAAGGAATCCAGATTTCACAAGAGAACCAAGCACATCAAGAGACGCTTCAATTCCATCCGGGATCTAGTCCAGGTGGGAGACATAGAGATTTGCAAGATACATACGGATCTGAATGTTGCAGACCCGTTGACTAAGCCTCTTCCACGAGCAAAACATGATCAGCACCAAAGCTCCATGGGTGTTAGAATCATTATAGTGTAATCTAGATTATTGACTCTAGTGCAAGTGGGAGACTGAAGGAAATATGCCCTAGAGGCAATAATAAAGTTATTATTTATTTCCTTATATCATGATAAATGTTTATTATTCATGCTAGAATTGTATTAACCGGAAACATAATACATGTGTGAATACATAGACAAACAGAGTGTCACTAGTATGCCTCTACTTGACTAGCTCGTTAATCAAAAGATGGTTATGTTTCCTAACCATGAACAAAGAGTTGTTATTTGATTAACGAGGTCACATCATTAGTTGAATGATCTGATTGACATGACCCATTCCATTAGCTTAGCACCCGATCGTTTAGTATGTTGCTATTGCTTTCTTCATGACTTATACATGTTCCTATGACTATGAGATTATGCAACTCCCGTTTGCCGGAGGAACACTTTGGGTGCTACAAACGTCACAACGTAACTAGGTGATTATAAAGGAGCATTACAGGTGTCTCCAAAGGTAGATGTTGGGTTGGCATATTTCGAGATTAGGATTCGTCACTCCGATTGTCGGAGAGGTATCTCTGGGCCCTCTCGGTAATGCACATCACTTAAGCCTTGCAAGCATTGCAACTAGATGAGTTAGTTGCGGGATGATGTATTACAGAACGAGTAAAGAGACTTGCCGGTAACGAGATTGAACTAGGTATTGGAATACCGATGACCGAATCTCGGGCAAGTAACATACCGATGACAGAGGGAACAACGTATGTTGTTATGCGGTCTGACCGATAAAGATCTTCGTAGAATATGTAGGAGCCAATATGGGCATCCAGGTCCCGCTATTGGTTATTGACCGGAGACGTGTCTCGGTCATGTCTACATTGTTCTCAAACCCGTAGGGTCCGCACGCTTAAGGTTTCGATGACAGTTATATTATGAGTTTATGTATTTTGATATACCGAAGGTTGTTCGGAGTCCCGGATGTGATCACGGACATGACGAGGAGTCTCTAAATGGTCGAGACATAAAGATTGATATATTGGAAGCCTATGTTTGGATATCGGAAGTGTTCCGGGTGAAATCGGGATTTTACCGGAGTACCGGGAAGGTTACCGGAACCCCCCGGGAGCTAAATGGGCCATGATGGGCCTTAGTGGAAAAGAGAAGAGGCAGCCCTACATGGGATGTGCGCCTCCCCCTTCCCCTAGTCCTATTAGGACTAGGAGAGGTGGCCGGCCCCCTCTCTCTCTTTTCCCCCTCCGTGAATCCTATTCCAACTAGGATTGGGGGGGAATCCTACTCTCAGAGGGAGTAGGACTCTCCTGGCGCGCCTCCTATGGCCGGCCAGCCTCCCCCCCTCTAGTCCTTTATATACTGAGGCATAGGCACCCTAGAACACACAAGTTGATCCACGTGATCTATTCCTTAGCCGTGTGCGGTGCCCCCTGCCACCATAGTCCTCAATAATACTGTAGCGGAGTTTAGGCGAAGCCCTGCTGCTGTAGTGCATCAAGATCGTCACCACGCCGTCGTGCTAACGGAACTCTTCCTCGACGCTTTGCTGGATCGGAGTCCGGGGATCGTCATCGAGCTGAACGTGTGCTCGAACTCGGAGGTGCCGTAGTTTCGGTGCTTGATCGGTTGGATCGTGAAGACGTACGACTACTTCCTCTACGTTGTGTCATCGCTTCCGCAGTCGGTCTGCGTGGGTACGTAGACAACACTCTCCCCTCTCGTTGCTATGCATCACATGATCTTGCGTGTGCATAGGAAATTTTTTGAAATTACTACGAAACCCAACACTTTGGATGTTTTATATGCATTTATATGCTATTTTATATGATTTTTGGGACTAACCTATTAACCTAGAGCCCAGTGCCAGTTTCTGTTTTTCCTTGTTTTTGAGTTTCGCAGAAAAGGAAAACCAAACGGAGTCCAATTGACCTGAAACTTCACGGAATTTTTTTGGACCAGAAGAAGGACATGGAGTAAAAGAGTTGGGCCAGAAGAGTCTCGGGCTGCCCACGAGGGTGGGGGCGCGCCTCCCTACCTCGTGAACAGCCCGGAGACCCCCCTGACTTGTTCTCGACGCCAAAACCTCTTATATATACAGAAACCTCCAGAAAATAACCTAGATCAGGAGTTCCGCCGCTGCAAGCCTCCGTAACCACCGAAAACCTATCTAGACATGTTCCGGCACCCTGCCGGAAGGGGAAATCCCTCTCCGGTGGCCATCTTCATCATCCCGGCGCTCTCCATGACGAGGAGGGAGTAGTTCACCCTCGGGGTTGAGGGTATGTACCAGTAGCTATGTGTTTGATCTCTCTCTCTCTCTCTCTCTCTCTCTCTCTCTCTCGTGTTCTTGGATCGGAATGATCTTGATGTATCGTGAGCTTTGCTATTATATTTGGATCTTATTATGTTTCTCCCCCTGTACTCTCTTGTGATGAATTGAGTTTTCCCTTTGAAGTTATCCTATCGGATTGAATCTTTAAGGTTTTGAGAACACTTGATGTATGTCTTGCATGTGCTTATCTGTGGTGATAATGGGATATCACGTGATCCACTTGATGTATGTTTTGGTGATCAACTTGCGAGTTCCGTGACCTCATGAACTTATGCATAGGGGTTGGCACACGTTTTCGTCTTGACCCTCCGGTAGAAACTTTGGGGCAGTCTTTGAAGTTCTTTGTGTTGGTTGAATAGATGAATATGAGATTGTGTGATGCATATCGTATAATCATACCCACGGATACTTGAGGTGACATTGGAGTATCTAGGTGACATTAGGGTTTTTGTTGATTTGTGTCTTAAGGTGTTATTCTAGTACGAACTCTATGATAGATTGAACGGAAAGAATAGCTTCATGTTATTTTACTACGGACTCTTGAATAGATCGATCAGAAAGAATAACTTCGAGGTGGTTTCGTACCCTACAATAATCTCTTTGTTTGTTCTTCGCTATTAGTGACTTTGGAGTGACTCTTTGTTGCATGTTAAGGGATTGTTATATGATCCAATTATGTTATTATTGTTGAGAGAACTTGCACTAGTGAAAGTATGAACCCTAGGCCTTGTTTCCTAGCATTGCAATACCGTTTGTGCTCACTTCTACCACTCGTTACCTTGCTATTTTTATATTTTCATATTACCAAACCTATATCTACCATCATTATTGTACTTGTATCACCATCTCTTCGCCGAACTAGTGCACCTATACAATTTACCATTGTATTGGGTGTGTTGGGGACACAAGAGACTCTTCGTTATTTGGTTGCAGGGTTGTTTGAGAGAGACCATCTTCATCCTACGCCTCCCACGGATTGACCAACCTTAGGTCATCCACTTGAGGGAAATTTGTTGTTGTCCTACAAACCTCTGCACTTGGAGGCCCAACAACGTCTACAAGAAGAAGGTTGTGTAGTAGACATCACCATAGTATACAAGTACTATGCAATGGAAAGCGCCTGGAAAACTCAGGCAGCCTACTGGGAACCGCTGGTTTCCACCCAATCCCTCGTTCAGGTGAAAAGAATGCACCCTAGTGGCACGCCCGGCCCAATGATAAAGAAATATAAGCCCATTACGGGATGCGGAACCGTTCTGGAGGGATGGCTCGATGGACCATGCAAGTTACACACAACACCGGATACTATATCAACTCACAGCATTAGAGCATGTTGGATACTCCGGCAGGTAGCCAAGAGCGGCGAGGATATCCTCACCAAAAATAACCCAGAGCAATATCTCCAGAAGACGACGACCCCAGAGTACTGACGGTCTTCGAGACTTTTGCTTCAAATAATAAGCGTAAAAGGGCACTCCGCAGCCTTGCCGAAGTCTGCCAAATCGCAACAACTAACCCTTGGAACGACACGGCCATAACTTTCAATGCCGATGACGAACCAAAGTTTAGGAAAATCCGAGAACCAACCGCCTTGGTTCTCAGCCTGATCATGGACGGCTTTCGGCTCACCAAGGTTCTCATGGACGGCGGTAGCGGACTAAAACTCATTTACGACGATACACTCAGTAAAATGGAAATAGACAGGAGCCGCATCAAGCAAAGTAGCACGACCTTCCGACGAATTATTCCTTGTCGGGAGGCGCAGTGCGCGGGAAAAATCACACTCGACGTGGTATTCAGCACATCGGAGAATTATCGGACCAAAGAACTAACCTTCCAAGTGGCCCCATTCAACAGCGGATATCACGCCCTATTGGGGCGATATGCATTTACACGCTTCCAGGCTATACCTCACTATGGGTATATGAAGCTCAAGATGCCCGGGCCCAACGGCATAATCACCCTCGCTAGTGATCCGGACATAGCACTCCGCACCGAAAACAAAACCGCATCCCTGGCCCTTGAGGCATTATCTGAAGCCCTCGCGGCCGAAGAATTAACCGCATTACGCTCCATAGTGGATAGGGACGACATAATCTTGGACAAACGACCCAAATCCACCTCCTTCAAACCAGCAGAAGAAATAGTCAAATTCCAAATCCATCCAACGGACCCGAAGAAGACAGCATCTATCGAGGCACAACTAGACCCAACGGTCGACACCGCGCTACGAGAATTTCTGCGTGAGAACTGGGATATATTCGCCTAGCACCCTTCTGATATGCCAGGAATCCCACGCAGATTGGCCGAACATAGCCTCAACATATTGAAGGGATACAAACCGGTCAAACAAACATTGTGGCACTTTTCCGAACCCAAATGTCAAGCTATGGGGGAGGACCTAGCCAAGCTAATCGAGGCCGGATTCATTAGAGAAATAAAACACCCGGACTGGCTAGCAAACTTGGTGATGGTGCCAAAGAAGGATAAATCCTGACGCCTGTGCATCGATTTCAAAGACCTCAATAAGGTCTACCCTAAGGATCCCCCCCCTCCCCCGCATCGACCAGATTATCGATGCCACGGCAGGAATCGACTCACTATGCTTCCTTGATGCATATTCCGGATACCATCAAATAAAAATAAAGGAGTCCGATCAAGCCGCAACGGCATTCATTACCCCATACGGGCCATTCTGCTTCAACACCATGCCCTTCGGGCTCAAAAACGCCGGGGCCACCTACCAACGCATGATTCAAACATGCCTGGAGAAACAGATCGGCAAGACAGTTGAAGCATACATGGACGACGTCGTCATTAAAACTAGGCATGTCGACTCACTAATACACGATTTACGTCTTACATTCAACAACCTCCATGCATATGACATCAAGCTCAAGCCAAAAAAGTGTGTTTTCAGCGTCCCCGTTGGAAAGTTGCTGGGCTTCATAGTTTCCAATAGAGGAATTGAAGCAAATCCAGCCAAAATCCGAGCCTTGTCACAATTGGCTACACCAACGGACCTTAAACAGGTCCAAAAGCTCGCAGGATGCGTGGCAGCTTTAAGCCACTTTATCTCCGGATTGGGAGAAAAGGCATTGCCATTGTATCGCCTCCTCCGGCGCACCAATCACTTCGAGTGGACGGACGCGGCAATAGCTGGACTGGAAGAAATAAAACCCTTCTAGCGAGCAACCCAATCCTAGCCACGCCAAACGTCGGTGAACCCATGTTATTATACATATCGGCAACACACCAGGTGGTGAGCGCCGTGCTCATCGTGGAACGAGAGCAGGACGGACACAAATTCTCACTTCAGAAGCCGGTATATTACGTATCCACCGTCCTCACACCATGCAAATCCCGGTACCCTCATTATCAAAAGATAGCATGCGCGATCTTCATGGCATCACGGTGGCTTCCGAATTACCACTCAATGATATAATAAACAACCACGATGCTACGGGCCGGATAGCCAAATGGGCCATCGAGCTCCTTCCATTTGACATAACATACAAACCGCACCGAGCCATCAAATCCCAAGTACTGGCGGACTTCGTCGCCGAATGGACAGAGGTCGAACTCCCTAAAGAGTACGGCACATATTCCAACTGGGTTATGTATTTCGATGGTTCCAAAATGCTGGCAGGATTAGGAGCGGGCGTCGTTTTAACGGCCCCCACTGGAGACGTAGTCCAGTACGTGCTCCAAATATTATACACATACTCCAATAACGCAGCCGAATACGAGGCCTTATTACATGGTCTCCGGATGGCTGTCTCTATGGGCATACAACGCCTGGAAGTGCGCGGGGACTCAAACCTTGCAATATCTCAAATAAATGGAGACTTTGATGCCAATGATCCGAAGATGGTGGCTTACCACAACGCCGTCCTAAAAATGTCAGCTCGATTCGAGGGGCTCGAGTTTCATCACGTGGCTCAAGAAAGTAATCAAGCAGCGGACGTCCTCGCTCGCATTGGCGCCAAGCGCGACCCCTTCCCACCTAATATCTTTCTGGAAAAGTTTTTTAAGCCGTCCGTGGTGTGGAAAGGGGAGAGCGGCAACACCAGTCCGGATCCGAACACAACCCCAGCCTCCGAACACACCGATATCATCGGGGGCTCAGCCACCGAAACAACACCATCGGCCCATCTAATCATGGCAGTCATTGCCCCATGGACCGAACCCTTCCTGGCCTACCTTAATAGGAGAGAACTCCCGGAGGATCAGAATGAGGCTCGCCACATTGTTCGACGCTCGAAGGCCTACAAGGTTCACGAAGGAGAGATCTATAAGAAAAGCGCTACCGGAGTTCTTCAAAGATGTATC
This sequence comes from Triticum aestivum, assembly GCF_018294505.1. Classification (NCBI taxonomy): domain Eukaryota; kingdom Viridiplantae; phylum Streptophyta; class Magnoliopsida; order Poales; family Poaceae; genus Triticum; species Triticum aestivum. The sequence goes on from NC_057806.1 coordinate 710,691,003, forward strand.
TCCAAGGAAGAGGGCGGCAACTCTTGGCTGAAATTCACGCTGGACTCGGCGGTCACCACGCTGCAGCTCGGGCCCTTGTTAGCAAGGCCTTCCGTACATGTTTTTACTGGCCGACGGCCCGAGCAGATGCACAGGACCTTGTCCAACATTGCATCGGATGCCTGCTATTCGCCAACCAAAGCCATATGCCCCCCACCGCTCTACAAACGATCCCCATCACTTGGCCTTTCGCGGTCTGGGGGCTCGATATGGTCGGGCCCCTTAAAGGAGGAAGCCATAAGAGAAAGTATCTTCTGGTCATGGTGGATAAATTCACTAAGTGGATAGAGGCCAAAACAGTCAAAACGGCCGAGGCGGGGCTAGTGATAGACTTCATAGCGATGTGGTGCATCGTTATGGTGTTCCACATAGCATCATCACCGATAACGGCTCCAATTTCACAGCCGATGAGGTGAAAACTTGGTGTGCTAATCTGGGCATTAAGCTCGATTACGCCTCTGTCTATCACCCGCAAATGAATGGTCAAGTCGAACGGGCCAATGGTCTTATTATGAGCGGCATCAAACCTAGACTCATGCGGTCTTTGAAAGAATCAAACAAGCACTGGGTGGAGGAGCTTGACTCCGTACTCTGGGGGCTGCGGACCACGCCCAACCGCACTACTGGATATACACCTTTCTTCATGGTGTACGGCGCGGAGGCGGTGTTGCCCTGTGATATTATCCATGACTCACCTCGAGTGTGCATGTACGACGAGAGAGAGAGAGGCCGAGCTTGATCAGCAGGACATCCTAGAGGCCCTGGAGGAGGAGCGCGATGTTGCAAAAGCCCGTTCCGCATTATATCAACAACAGGCTCGTAGATACCAAAGCAGAGAAGTACGGGTCAAGACTTATAATGTTGGCGAACTCGTCCTACACTTGCCGGAGAAGAAAAAGGACAAACTCAAGCCCAAGTGGGAGGTTCCCTTCATAATTGACGAGGTTCTCACGGGAGGATCGTACCGCCTGCGTGCTGCATCAGACAATCGCCTAGAACCGAACCCCTGGAACGCGGCCAGACTCCGAAGATTCTATGCCTAGCGCCGAACTATGTGTTCGTCTCCTTCTCCCTGTTGTTTCCTTTATTTTTTTCCTCTCTTTTCATTTTTCCTTTTTCTAAAACTTAAAATCTTTCGCACAGCTAAACCATGCACATGTGATGTACACATCCTTGAGCATGTACGTCCACTATACCTGGGGGCTTCCCGGACAGAAGCTTATTTTTATTTTCCGAGCATCAAGCTCATCACATATGCATTTTTTCCCATATATACATTTTCTTCGCCATTATATGCATCGATATGACTTCGGTTTTGGCCAAGCTGGGTCGCCTGTCTCCTATGCTTATTCCCTATGTTCCCGTTAGTTCGGCTAGGGCATAAATGGAGCACCTCTGCGATTGTTACTGCCGGGTCATCCGGATGTGTACCTCAGACTGGGTGGAGCCAAAAGATAGCGTTCTTAAGAGAATATTCCGTCGGTGGACTAAAGATGCTTTATATTCCTTCCATTATGAACCCCCAGATGATTACCTATACTGTGATGTTAATAAGCACAGTTCGTACACGCATTTTAATGTGTGCACACCCAGGGAAAGGAACCCCTAATGGAACTATTCTCTCTAGAAGATGTTTCTTACAATCATGATGTAATATAGCATAACTAGCTAGATACACATTGTATGTTCAAGCAACTATGACCCCTACGCCTGGTTTCCACGCATACCTCGGTCTGTTTTACCGCTTAGGTATTCGGAAACACTCCGCACCTTCAGGTCCAGAGGTCGAAGCGAAAAGGTCTGCCATGACAATCGTTTTTACAATTCAGCTAGAGTCACATATGTCAAGGAAAGTACATAGTCACTAGGACTCAAAAATTTCCTCCTCTATGTCGTCCAGCAGGCGGTCTAACTTACAATCCTGCTGGGAATACTTGGCGGCTACTTCTACTTGGTCATATACCAAATTAGCGGGAACTTATTTTCCATCTGACCCTAGAGGTCCGACCCGAGCCATATGATTCAGATCAAGCTTGGTATACCGTGTTTTCACCATGGCCCAGGCCTCCCGTGCACCTTCCCGACAGGTCGATATCGTCCATAGTCGAAAGCGTCGTTGTGCTCCCTTGAATAGTTGTATAAGCTCCTCCATCTTTCCCGGAGGGGAGGCGGATGGCCATAGGGCCTTGGCAACACTTCGCATCGCCTGCCGAGCTTGCTCGTGCACCTGCGACAGCTCTTGTAGCAGATCGCTCGAAGATCTGGACATCTCCTCTTCGGGACGACTGGTCAGCATACCTGTAGACATAACTCTATCAGCCCCTTCTATCTTCAAATTATTCGAAGGTAAGTTCAACCACATACTGAATATGCCGCCTCGCAGCCTTTTATTCTCCTTTACGGAGTCCGCCAGCTAGGCCCGTACATCTTTTAGTTCCTCGCCCAGTTGGGTATTCGAATCCTGGAGCTTGTTTTTCTCCATAACGACTTTTGTTAGCACACGCTCGCCCGCGGCTAGCAGTTTTTTGGCTCCTCGTTCTCCGCTTTGAGCGGCTTCCAGTTGCTCTTGCAGTTGATCTAATGATCCTATTAAGAGGTGAGCAACCGTGTTAGCATTATTGGTATACCATTACGTTTTCTTGATGGAGGGAAACATTACCGGGAGATGCCTTCTTGGATTTCTCCAGTTCGGCATTGGCAGCAGTTAGCTGGGTCCGACACTTTTCCAGTTCCTGAGATAACAGGTTGTTCTTCACCGTAAGCACCTGGTTATACATTGATCCTTAAATCAGTTGTATCAATTGCTTTAAGTCTCGAGGGCTACTGTTGTATGATTATATAATCTACGCTTACCCGCATATCTTTTAGATGCTGGTCTATAGCTCTGACAAGCCCGTCCCGAGCAGCTCGGATGTACGCATCAGCCGAGCTGAAGGCATCAAATGCCTCTTTTGAAAAACCGGGGTCACAAACAACGGCCCTCCGACGACGATGATTCATGGCACTCTCCACTTTAGAGTTCGTGACGGACATATCGTCTGAATCCTCTGTGGAAGGACAGTTCGACGCCACTCCCGTGTCAGCCCCCATCCTTTGGGCAGGGTCCGGAACCTGACTAGTGGAGGCACGGCCGGCCGGATCCCTGGACACAGTCCGACGGATACTTTTCCTGATAGAATGTGGCGAATGGCATCACAATTTGATGTGGCGATTAGAAAGGGTATTCTTGAAAAGAAAAGCCTTACCTCTTTGACGAGGGTGCTGCCGTGTTATCATTTGCCTTCCTCTCTGAAGATGTACTAGGTGCAGGCGCTGCTCTCCTCGGAGACGCTTCTGGTGCATGTTACGATGCCGAGCGCCTCCCCTTTGGAACATGGAATAGTGTGGTGGGTGAGGCATAGTAAGGGAACTCTTTCGAAGAAAGTGCCTTTTAAATTACTTACATGCGAAGCAGGAAGAAGGCCGGGGTAATCGGCGATGATAGGTACTTCCGTACCATCATAGCTCGTCTGATAGAATATTCCATCCTCGAGCTCCACAAATATGTCCGGGTCTTCTTCATATACGGGGTCAAGATCCCGGTTGTGACCCTCCGGCTGAGGGGCAGGGTCATGGATCCCCTCGATAGCCTTTCGCCATTCCTGTTATGAGTGGATAGGATACTGTCTGTCAAAAATAATTCAGGGGGAGGAGTAAAATGGTGGGGTTAGAGTTTACCCAGCTAGGAGGATTGTACATGGAAAATCCGTCTCGACATTGGAGACGGGTGAACTCCTCCTTCTCTCCTTTATATAGTTCGGCCAATATTTTGGCCAGAGCGGCGGGGGTCTTTGGGCCCTTCCGACCGCAGCGTGAGGCGTCGTCTTCCCCATTGTAGTGCCACATGGGAAGCCCTCTGTATTGGAGTGGTTGGACCCCCCCCCCCGCGCGCTATGGAGATCGCCATTACCTCGACTATTGACAATCCGGACTGGGCGAGCATCTTAATCTTGCCAGCAGCTGACTGACCTCTGCGATATCCTCTTCCTCGAGGCTCTAAGGACGCCGGCTATGGCGTTTCTTCAACGGAGCACTTGAAAATTCGGGGAGGCCCATTCGAACTGGGTCGGGGAAGAGCGACATCGTCAATATAGAACCATTTGGAAGGCCACTCTTCGGAAGCCTTCTTCAGCGTGCCGGACAAGTATTCGGTTCCGACGATACGCCACACTTCGGCTCCCCCCACTTTGAATATTGACCCTCCTTGATTACGAGGGACGAGGCAGAACAGTCTTCTCCATAAATCGAAATGGGCCTCGCAGCCCAGGAATAGCTTGCATAGAGCGACATAACCCGCAATATGCAGGATGGAGGCGGGAGTGAGACTGTGCAGTTGGAGGCCATAATACTCCAGCAGACCTCGGAGGAAGGGATGGATTGGAAATCCAACACCTCTTAACAAGAAGGGGACGAAGCATACTCGTTCCCCCCTGTACGGATTGGGGAGCCCCGCCATTGAAGGACGTCATCCATGCTCGTACGGGGACTAAATCCACGGGAGGAAGAAAGCCCTGTATTTGCAGCTCCACTAGCTGACTGTGAGATACAGAACATCTCTCCCAATCACCCTTTTCAGAGTTGTAGGGACGAGAGGAAGAGCTGGGAGCGGTAGCCATGCTGGGGTGGTTCTGCTCCGCAAGCTCTGAGGATTTTTTTTCCGTAGGATTTGGGATGGATCTGAGATCTATTCTCTTTAAATAGGCACCTTTCTGCTACGGTCAGGATGGTATATGCAAAAATACCCCGACCTCTTGTATTCACTCGACACATGGAAGCTAAAGTCAGGAAGGCACGGAAGCCAAGGGGTGCAACATTCAATGGAAAGCCAAATACATCACTTTAAAGTCATCGGAGGAGGAACCCGCCTTGCAATGCCGAAGACTATCTACACGCCGGACACCTCGTCATTGAAGTCTGGTTCGGGGGCTACTGAGGGAGTCCTGGACTAAGGGGTCCTCGGGCGTCCGACCTATTGAACATGGGCCGGACTGATGGCCTGTGAAGATACGAAGACCGGAGACTCTACCCGTGTCCGGATGGGACTCTCCTTGACGTGGAAGGCAAGCTTGGTGATCAAATATGAAGATTCCTTTCTCTGTAACCGACCTTATGTAATCCTAGATCCCTCCGGTGTCTATATAAACCGGAGGACTAGATCCGTAGACATATATCCTCATAATCATAGTCAGGCTAGACTTTTATAGTCATTACAATCTTGTGGTAGATCAACTCTTGTAATACTCATATTCATCAAGATCAATCAAGCAGGAAGTAGGGTATTACCTCCATAAAGAGGGACCGAACCTGGGTAAACATTGTGTCCCGTCTCATGTTACTATCGATCCTAGACGCACAGTTCGGGACCCCTACTCGAGATCCGACGATTTTGACACCGACACCCATGCCGAAAGCAAACGCTGGTTCGGCCCTAGACGACGCTTTTTCGGCGCCGTGAGGGACCGAACGGCTGGAGATGCTCTTCTACGTGTGGTGCCATGGTCCTCCTCAGGTGCCCGTCCGATTCAGTGGTCCCATGGTCCGGATCAATTTCCGTGGTGCCATGGATGAACATCGGGCTGTGAATTCAGATCGCACATTTTAGTCGCCGTTGCTCCCACGGGTCAGCGTTCTCCTACCAGGTGAATGATCTCTGTGGCTCTGTTCTCCTTGATTCATAGCCTGGTGTTCACGTTGTCCTTGGATTTAAGTAAGTTGCATGCACAGTTGTACTACATATTACGGGGTTGCTTTACATGGATGTGTGATACTTCCTTCGTTTCTAAATATTTGTCTTTTTAGAATTTCAAATGGACTACCACATATGGATGTATATGGACATATTTTAGAGTGTAGATTTACTCAATTTGCTTCGTATGTAGTCACTTGTTGAAATCTCTAGAAAGACAAATATTTAGGAACGGGGGGAGTACTTTACAAGTCTGCCGTGTGGCTAATAGGTATATAAACACTGTGTGCACCATGTGTTTGGGATACTTATTTAGAGATCGCCATTGTTGTTAGAGATTTCAACATAATACAATCTATTGTGCTGTTGATGGACGTCTTTTCTACAACATTGACCTGCTTAATACGTGATATCTAGCTTTATTTATCTGAACATTGTTTTTTCATGATTGACAAACTTGATAATTAAACATCTCTTTTTCATCAGGTCACCGCAGAAGATTATAATCGTATCTACTCCCCCCCCCCCCCCCCCCCCCTCCCTCTCCGTATACTCCCAAGGTATGACCTTTTGAATTATCGTATGGTTTTATTTCAGCAGTAGTATGTACAAGTTCAAAAATCTGTATTTTGTTTTAGAAGGTTCGAAACTCTCGAATATACCCCGAGTAGAACTTTGCAGGCTGTGAGGAGTTGAATTTCTGCAGCAGTTTCATTTCAGCAGTAGTATGTCGTGACTGGTAGTTGTTTCCTTGACTACAAATTCAGAATTCATTTGTATTCTTACCACCGGTCTTTGTGTCAGAGCTAACATCACTACATCTGTCGGCGACACGACACACCGCTTGCAGTTGCTACCTTCTCTCATTGAAGCATGGCATCAATAGCGTGCTTGCCTGATTCTACAACCCTTTTTTCTCTCTGATTGACTTTCTAATCTGCAAATAATTTTTTGTTCCTTGCTCATGCTACACAAGGGTGGCACTTGGACCATGGCATCTCCCTGACATTAATGTACTGCCATTTTTTTCCAAGAATTTAGTAATTGATATCTTATTCTATACATTTCTATTTTAAAATTGTTGATTCAAACTTGCTAGGTTTCCTGACAATGTGTGGTAAGACGTCTGCTATCAATCAAATTTGGAATTCTTGAGAAGGTAATGATGTTTCTAAGAATAATTTTCACCTATAGCTGCAATTATTTTTTACTTGCTTTTCCCAGTTATATTTCTGCAGTGATTTACCAAGTTAATTCCCCTCATGTTCGTTATCCATGTCTCTTCACTTGCATCCGCCACATTCGTCACTAAATACATGATACAACCACCTCCCTATGAGCTTGCGTATCGTCGTATCCGAGGAGCCCCACCCACTGGAGCTGTGACATCCGCGCACATGAGGTGCAACAGTCCCATGGTGCCCTGGCTTTGGAGCCGGAGCTAGGCTTGCTGCCGCCGCGAGATATTCATACACGTCGACATATGTGCCTGACCTTGCTGCTTCTACCTGATGAGCACGTGACAATTCCATTTGCCCGTGCATCTTTCATTATTCTTTTCTTTTCATATTTGTTCATTATGCTTGGTTACGGCAGTGAGATGCCATGTTAATTAGGAATGATTAATCATCACAAGGTGTATAAGGTAAAGTAAGGAATAGAGTGAATTCCGGTTTTTACCCCCTATTTTGACTTTTTTGACACTAATTACCCCATTTAGCAAGATTTCATCCATTTTACCCCATTTAGCAAAAATGTTGCCACAGTTTACCCCGTTTAATTTTTTTGAGCATTCTGACTGGTGGGTCACAATTGTCGGGTCCAGCTGGCATGCCACGTCAGTGGTTTTTCCTGGCTATTTTTCTCACTGCTGAACTGGGCAGCGCCGCTTCTTCTGACCGGCTCAGCCTATGGAGGTCGCTCGTGGCACGTCCAACGTCCAAGTCGGCCGCGCGCCACGCTCGCCTCCCATGGCTTCTTGTTTGTGTTGCTCTCCCCCAATTAACATTCAAACTGATTTTCTTATAAGCATCAAGTTCCTCTAGCATGTTCACCATGCCTGCATCATCTGTTAACTCAATCATGGAGTTCCCGTTGGCCCCCTTCTTCTGATAATTAGCGCTGTCCCAAGGGTTGGAACCCAATTCCTTCATCTTCTCCTTTATATCAAAATAAATAATGAAATACCTCTCAATCATCTCTGGCTCTGGATTCTTGTATCCATGGACATGTAAAATATGCCTAACACTCTACATCTCCGTTGCCATCTGCTTTGTGCAAGAAAAATAAAAATGAATTAGTGGCTGCAATCATAGTATACTCTAATACGGTGAACGAACACGTTTCAGCATGCATCATAAGATACAAAGATCCAAACTTCCTTTACAGCTAGCAAGTAACAACACATACTCTTCAGTCAACATATTTGCTACCTAGATATTTAGATATGTAGGTGCATCAGAGTTAGTAAAGTAGTATATTTACACCACTTTAATCTAATCTACAGAACCATCCATACTTAAGGCCATATATGATAACTGAAGAAAAACATACATGATTTTAGATTATATTGGTAACAATCTCTCCTAGAATTTATTCAATGGTAATATGACATGCTGATCAAGTACAATCGTCCCATCAGAATACTTCAAACCGGAAATGAGTTTAGTAGGGAGAAAAATAGACAGAAAAAACCCGTTGACGTGGCATGCCAGCTAGACCTGACAAATTATGACCCGTAGGTCAGAACGCACGCAAAATTTAAAAGAGGGTAAATTATGGCAACACTTGTGCTAAATGGGGTAAAACGGATGAAATCCCGCTAAATGGGGTAATTAGTGTCAAAAAAGTCAAAATAGGGGGTAAAAACCGGAATTCACTCTAAGGAATACCTGTATTGTTACATTCTGCTGCAGGAAGTGGCTTATTTTTTCTATATTAGAGATTCACGTTGCATTTAAGTCCATTAGGTAAGGTTAACGACATCTTAATTTGGTACGGTTTTCACTCTGTCAAGCTAGAGAATTAGGACTGCAGCTGGAACGGTGACCAACTGGAATGCACATCAACTATCTTGAATATTGGTTAGTGCCTACATCATCCTAATGCCAATGGTTCTTCGCTAATAAAAGTCTAATTAACTCGCAATATCACTTTATCATGCTATTTGCACATATTGTACTATTTGGTATAAAAAAGAATATGTATGCCATAATCTGAACCGGGGAATGAACTAGGTCCAAAAATATATAGAATGGCAAATGATCATGTGAAGACATTACGATGGAGGATGGGGTCATATGATCAAAAGGTTCTAGCTATTTCAAATATGCAGTCTGATTTTCCTTTCATATCTGCTGGTGTTTCAACTTCTTTTCTGCCATGTCATATCCAGTAGTAAATTGTAAGGACCCAAATGTGCAGACCTCACATGTGAGTTTCAGTGCTACGGCTTAGGTTTAGTGCCTTGATCATGAAAAAAGATGTTACTCCTATAATTTGACAATGCCTTCTTATTAGATTACCATGATTGATCCTAAAGGAAAATTCAAGCAATGTTACATAGTGGACCTTTATTTAGACCATACCTTCCCGCAGCAACACGCGGGGAATCATCTAGGGTTTACAAAGGAAGTGAACGGCTATTTATAAGGCATGCTCACAATACACAGTTACACATAAATTACACACTCACATGTTCGTGCAAGCAAATAGACATGCGTCTATATAGGACTTTTACTTTCTTGTCAACTCGAGTAATTTCAATGCAGCTGACGTCTCTTGTAACTTATCATTACTTTTCCTTTAGGCGCTGGAGTTATCTTGCTCCAGTCTGCCTTTGGGAAAGAAGACATTAGCTCGAGCTCAAAGTTTCTTAGAAGATGGCTCCATATCAGTTTAATTTGCAGATAAGCAAAGGCCATCCCAGGGCAAATATGCCTTCCACCACCAAATGATGTGTACGAGAACTTGCCACCAACTTTGTCCTCCTGTCTCCCAGGACTAAACCGATCAGGGTCATACACCCTAGGGTCCTTGTAAATGTATGGCAGCTTGCTGTTAAATACAGTCGGGATTATGACGTTATGACCTCCTGGTATGTCATATTCATTTCCTTCCTTGGTGTGCACGTTGAATGTCTTATGTGCCTTCCGAAATAACACTGGCCCTGCTGGGTGCATCCTAAGTGCCTCCTTGATGCAATTGTGCAGGGTATCCATCTCTGACAAGGCATGGTGGTCTATCTGGTTGCCGTACTTACAAATGATATGTTTTTGCTCCTCGACGGCCGCCTTTAAGAACTTGGTGTTGCTCAGCAAGCGAGCTCCAGTCCATATACTAGTGTGAGAACTGGTGTGTCTTGAAGTAGAAATGAGGATGATCATCATACCGGAGATTTCTGCTATGGTCGTGGGGCGACCATCCTTGTACTTGGAATCAATTAGCCTCTGTAATGCATCCTCCTGTGCTTGGCTGCGTGACCTAACTGCGGCAGAGAATATTTCTTTCAGTTTGATGTGTGCCTTGTCACGTCGGCGGTTTGTCGGTGTTGGAATATACGGGAATAAGAAACTGATAATGTTTGCGCCATTCTCAAGTTCATGAAGCAATGAATAGATTTCAGTTAGTATCATTTGATGCCGAACCACATCTGCTAGTAAGCACCGACTAGAGGTCAGCATGAGCACCTGCTCAAGTTCATGTTTAAGATCAACTGTGCCATCTTGTCCCCACTTTGCAAAGTAGGCCTGCGGAGCACAAATAAATACAGTAAACTTTTAGTTCAGTTTCAAGCATTAATCCTATTGCAATGATTCATTTATATTAAAATGTTGATGATATCTTCTTTTTTGCTGGGAAATGTTGATAGTATCTATAGCTGGTGAGAAATCACGTCTAAGTGAATGACTCGTGCTAGAAAGGTGAATATTTTTTGGTAACTCAACTCCCATCACGTACTTATCAGTACTTAATCAACTGGGGAAATAAAAATATATAAAAATAATGATCACTTGTACTATATAGTCTAAGTACATACCTCCACTTCTTGAAATATGGGATCAACATGGCTCCTCAACTTGGATGGCTGTAGTGCTTGAATAATGAAGTTTGAGTGTTCATTGCGAGTCGCCGTGTCTACCCCATACCCAACCTCTTGACCATACATTGGAATGGTGAACTCCAACAAATTACCCCAGCTAATCTCTGAGTCCAGCCCTTGAAAGAAATGAGCTGACACCTCCGGTCCAATCAACAGGGTCACCTTCGGTCCAAGAAAGTTTATGGTGAACACGCTGCCAAACTTTGTGTATAGATCCTGGATCGTAGCTTGCAAGCTCTTGTTAAGAAGCGGAGGTATGAGAGCTAGGACATTCACCACAGGAGGAAGTGGTCTTGTATACACATGATTATTGAACTTGTTTTTTGCTTTTAGAAGCTTGGCGGCTACCACAGTTACTATTGAAAAAAGAACTACTGAGAATAATGTGGTGCTAGCAGCTGCCCAGTCCATAAGGTACATTGTCAACTAACTAGACCGGCCCTGCAAAAAAAAAGTCATGAACATTGAGGGTAGTAAATTAGATTTGTATACCCATACAAGCAAACTAGGTTATTAGATAATAAAGACATTACAGTGCAGTTGTATCATCTTGATACGGCTCGATTGAGCGGAATTCCAATCATCGAAAATAAATATAGTGAAAGATATTGGATTGTCAACTTGTAAGATAATGTAATGTCAGTGTCATTCAATTGATTTATCTGTTATTTGACATGCAACTGGAGCCGCTACCATCACGTCTTCCACCTAGGCAACACCCTCTGCCAACTCCCTCTCCTTGTCGTCACCGAGAAAAGCCTATGCGGACGAAGGTTGTAGAGGGGGCTTTTCCAACTGTGAGTTGGATCCATACGTCCTAGGCCGATGGCGGCAATACTACATCGCTTGTTGGAGAGAGGTTCGGGCCCTATCCTGGTGGTCAGCCGGCAGCTTGAGCTACAATAGTGGTTAGAGTCATGTCGATGGTTGAGAACTCTCCACTCCGCTGCAATAGTTGTTGTTAGTGGCAATGTATACCATTTGTGATGGATATGTGATATACGTCTCCAACGTATTTTTATTTTTAATTATTTCATGCTATTATATTATGAATCTTGTATGGTTTATATGCCAACTTATATCATTTTTGGGAACTAACCTATTAACTTAGTGCCCAGTGCCATTTCTTGTTTTTCTTTTGCCATTTTCTTTGTTTTGCAGAAAATCATACCAAACGAAGTCCAAACATGATGAAACTTTACGGTGATTTTTTATGGACCAGAAGAGACACTAAAAGCTTCGGTGGAGGGCCAAAAGACCTGCCGGGAGGCCACAAGCTCAAGGGGCACGCCCCTTGACCTTATGGGCCCCACGGGCTTCTGTTTGACCTAATTCTAGCGCTGTAAATTCCCATAAATCCAAAAACCCCTAGAGGGAGACTCGAAACAGTTTTGTCGCTGCCGCAAGCCTTTGTTCTTCCGTCATTCCATCTGGAGGCCTCTACCGGAACTCTGCCAGAGGGGGAATCCATCTCGGAGGCCATCTTCATCAACCTTGTTGCCTCCATTATGATGTGCAAGTAGTTCCCACAGGATTTACGGGTCCATAGTAGTAGCTAAATGGCTCTCTCTCTCTCTCTCTCTCTCTCTCTCTCTCTCTCTCTCTCTCTCTCTCTCTATCTCTCTCTCTCACTCTCACTCTCACTCTCTCTCTCAATCTTTGATCTTCAAATACAATGTTTCCTTCAGAGATCTATTCGATGTAAACCTTTTTGCGGTGTGTTTGTTGGAATCAGATGAATTGTGGGCTTATGATCAGGTTATTCATTGAAACTATTTGAGTCTGTTCTGACATTTATTTATGTGTGATTTTATAGCCTTGTATTTCTCTTCGATCTATATATCTCTTTTGGCCAATTAGATCAATTTATCTTCAGTGGGAGAGGTGCTTGGTAGTAGGTTCAATCTTGAAGTGTCCTTACTATGTGAAAGGAGGAGTTGCAAGGAACGTATTTGTATTGTTGCTACTAAGGATAAAATGATGGGTTCGATCATATGAATTTGATTTAACTTTGTCTACATTATGTCATCATGCTTCAAGCATTGCTCTGTTTGTTATGAACTTAATACATTGTGATGCATGCTGGATAGTGGTCAAGGGATGAAGTAATAGCAGTAAATTTAGTAAGATTAATGGTCTAAGTGTATCGGACGTAATGCCTTTGTATTGATCATACCATGAAGAATTATTATAACTATGTGTTTTATATCAATTGCCCAACAGTAATTTATCTACCCACCGTTGTTATGCCCATGCGAGAGATGCCTCTAGTGAACATATACCCCCGGGCCCATTCACTTTATATTTAATAAAACCCTAAATTACTTGCTGCAATTATGTACCTTTTATTTTCATTTATTATTATCTATCTACCACTATCAGATTTAATCCTTGCCATTAACGAATACAAGGGGATTGACAACCCTCTTGCCCGTGTTGGGTGCAAGCTTTTGCTTTGTGTGTATGCGGGTACTGCATAAGTGTCTGTGTGGTGTCTCCCATTGGTTCGATAAACCTTGGTTCTTAACTGAGTGAAATACTTTGTGCTACTATACGACATCATCCTTCCTCTTCGGGGAATCCCAACGCCTACCACAAGTAGCAATATGCGGCCAATCATTGGGCAAACTCGTGAACTTACCTAGCAGTGCAGACTATTCAGGAATCTAGGTTATGTGGGGACCTCTCCGAAAGAACAACCCCATCTTCCACATACCGTGTGGGTTGCTGACTGCGGTGGAGGCCATGTCCTTATATGAACCAATGATATGTGTTTGGTGACCTATGTATTACATGTGACGAAAAATGTGTGTTTAGTAGAAACTTTATTCTTAGATGAATCCAGCCATATGTGTTAGTCAAATCGATGACCTAGGAGCACATGCACACTCTATGCGCCCGTCCAAAGGTTACTAAAGCTGTTTTTAAATCTAGATGCCATCATTATATGTGGACTTGCTTCTAGTGAACCTATGAATTCTAGTCTTCCTTCCAATAATAAAAACTCCCGAAACATTTTTAATTTTCCTTTTTCAAGAATTTGAAGATGCAAAAAAACCAATCTTTCGGAGTAAAATGCTTGTAGCTGCTCCGGGCGGCATCTATTCCGGCAGATGTTGGTGTTTCATTGGCTCTGCATGGGTGAGCTCCGGACAACAACTGGCGTTGTTTATTGCATAAAAAATTAATACCAACTACATATATGCAAATGGGTGGTGTTGGTGGTGGAGGGGATAGGATGCAATGTAAATATCTTTCTCGCACAGGCCCTATGTATTGTGTAAGAAATGGAGAGGAATACATGACCACATATATTCTAGACCAGTCAACTTTTGACATCTGCGAGGAGCAAGAATATGTTGCCATGTGCAAGACTCCAGCTTCCATGGATCCATTACAATAACTGGACTATATCTATTATACTCTTAAAGATGCAAAAACCTAGCTAAAACAATAAATAAACTTGTATTCGAGCCATTGCCTAGGATGTGGGTGCAAAATTAACACCTTTTAAGTATCATTCAAGAGTCAAGACCTACATAATTGTTTTGGAGTGAACTCCAAAAGCAACTATAGTTTCTAGAGTTTTCAAAACATATATATGCCTCCGAAAGCAGCAATGTTGTTTTCTGGTCAGAGCAACTATAACAGAGTTGTCAAAACTACAACCTTCATAATCATTTGGAGTGCACTCCATAATCTTTCAAAGGCTCTGATAATTTTAGGGCCCACTTGTCTATGTCTAATCCTTCTTCTTATTCCCAATCCCCTATCCATACACACATCTCAATGTCCAATCCTTCTTCTTCTACCAAATGATTGAGAGCATGATGGTCATTTATTTGTTCAAACATATTTTTAATTAATGATGAATCCAATTGTATATGAAAGTAAAAAAAACCACACGAGGAGACCAAATAGAAACATAACTACATTAGTTTGTATAGCCATGCAATAAATGGCAAAAGGAGCATAGAGCTACAAGTATGCAATAAAGAGCATATGACAACTGATCTTGTAGTTGTATGGATGTGTGTTAGTTTTGTTGGTGCACTTACAACATAGTGCTTACCTGTGTAAACAGGTTATTGAAGCAATGAATCAATATCATCTCTTGTTAATTATATTGTTATAAGTATGTTTTATATTTTATAGAAACATAGACATATATTCATATACAAATAGAAATCAGTGTGCACCTATAAAAATTGTATCAATGTCTAAAATAATGTGTATTATTCGATGAAAATGATACTAGTACAAAACTTTTGAAGCACTAAAAGTTGATGCCCTTGCAAATTTTTCACGCACTCAAAGAAGATGCCCTCGCGAAGTTGTACAAATTGTATTTGATGAAAAACCATACATGGTTTAAGTAATAAAGTTGTGTTTCTCATAAAAAGGGGGGGGGATCAAGCAATGTAGAGTGTGCATCAGTAACGCACATAGAAGACATCAATCACGCACAAGTATGCATTGTTTGGATCTATCTATCTAGGCACATAAATTAACCCCCTCTAGTCCCTACCATCCCTTCAAGCTGCTAGAAGAGATCCGATTAACTTGATCACCTCTGGAAAATCCCAATAGAGACCAATGTGTTTCACTTCTGACAAGAACGGAATTGGCTGATGATGACGAAGAGGATTCTACAGATGAGATTACCAGGGATGATGACAGACTCTTGAAGACATCCTGGACACTAGGAAAACTCCAATAGCAAATCTGAGCAGGGGTTTGAGGCTGAAAGCGAGAGTGTGAAGTTCACTTCCCCAAGCTTAGACAGCAGCCTGATATTGGTCCTACGAAGAAGAATTAGGGCCTTGTACAAGCCACAAGGCAGATCTCCAAGGTCCTATTCATTGTACAAACCATGATGCAAAAAAGCACAGGAGGTTCAGACAGTGGAGGACCCTAAAACAGGTAAAAAGAACACTGGGCTCTCTCTTTTCGATAATCCTTTCATTTCAGTAGCTCATAAAACTGGAGTTGAGGTCGAGGATTGTGGTAATTCTTCTAGATCTACCAATACAGTAGACCTATATAATTTAGTTATTAATATATTTACATCAAGGACTTTTGTTATGTCACTTCTACTCCACTCAATGTTAGGAGTAATAATTTCTTAGATGATTTTGTTGAAGAGCGTGGTGTCACTCCTGGTAGTGACCTGTGAGCTTTTGACTTGACCTATAGGTGGGGCAAGCACCGCATGACCAAAGGATCTCCATGAATAGACTGTTTTGGAATGTTAGGGGCATTTATGCTCTTGTAGGAAACCTTTGCTCATTAGTTTGATTAACAAAACTCATGCTACTATAGTTGGTTTCCAGGAAACTAAGAAGCAAGAGTTTTCAAATTCTTTCCTAAAAACCCTAGTTGGTAGTAGAACTTTTTTTTAGAACCACCTCCCCTTAGTTGGCTCTCCAAGAGGCATTCTAATGGGAGTGGATGATGGTATCTTTGAAGTCCTAAATTGGTACATAGGGAAATTTTATATCACTTGTCACCTTAGGCTTAAGAGTAGTAAAGTAGAGTTCAGGGCGAACACAGTTTATGGAACCCCCTGGTGGATTCGTAAGAGGAAGGAAAAGAGGAATTCCCCTCTGAGTTACACTCTTTGTTTATAGACTATAGTATTCCCATACTTATTTGTGGGGATTTTAACTTGGTTAGATTCAATCATGCGAAAAGCAATGGAGTTATCAACCATAAATGAAGTGATAACTTCAACGCTTGGGTTGAGATTTGGAGTTTACTAGAAGTTAAACTCTCAAGTAGGAAATTCACTTGGGTCAATAATCAAATTGACTTAATTATGTCCACCATAGATAGGCTTTTTCTGATACTCAACTATACAAACTTTTTCCTCTAGCTTCTAGAATTGCACTTCCTAGACTAGGGAGTGATCATACACCCATTATTTGGGATTCTAGACTAGATAAGCAAGCCAGAGCTGGTAGCTACAAGTTTGAAAAATGGTGGCTACTTAGAGTGGATTGCAGAGAACTAGTTGAAAAAAAATGGCATGAACCGTCAATAGAAAAAATTCAACGAAAGTCTGGTAGTTGAAAATGAGGAAGCTTAGAAAAATCACTAAAGGCTAGGTCTCAAATGTTGAAGCCTATGTTAGGAAATTAAAGAAATAGACTTGTCGAGGAGTATGATAAGGTATACATAAGGGCCGAAACCTCTGTGATCTCAAAAATTGAGCATCATAAATTGAAAGAGATTTAGTCTGAGTTACAAAATATTTGGTTCCAAGAGGAAACTAAGGTTAGACGAAGAGTTAAAGATAGAGACATTCTAGAGGGTGACAGGAACAATGCATACTTTCATGTTGTTTCCAATCAAAGGAGGAGGAAGAAAATTATTCACTCTCTTGATGGACCTGTTACTGAGACAAATATCTCCTTAAAGTTGCTAGTGACTTCTATAAAAAAGCTCTTTAAATATGAGGATAGGAAAGGTTAAAACTCAGTAGTCTGTTTGTCCAAACGAAAGTCTGGTAATTGACTACATGTTTAAACAGAACACGTTGCTACTACTTGTTTCAGCTAGCTACATAAATTTGTGTACCAACGTGTTCTGTTTCTGGGCATACAGATGGAAATTCTAATTATGTATAGTAGTCTCGAAGAAACAAGTAGGAGTGATATGTAGCTAGCTGAAAAAGTGCAGAAACTTCAAACCAGCAAAAATAAAGCAAAGGTCGATAGAGCGTACCTGAATCGCAAAAGTGTTTCACTTGCAGAACACCGTGAGGGGCGGTAAACTCTTAGCTAGTGTGCCACATGTATAATGGAGTGTCTGCCCTCAAATAGGTGTACAAAGTCAAACATCTATGGGGAGGCTGCTACACACGAATATAATACGGGGTCACGTAAACCAAGAGGATACGACCAGGCATACAAAATCATGAATAAATTCAATAGTTTCTCTTCTTTTTTACAAGGAAATATCTAGCCTCTGCATCATGTGATGCACATAACAATTTAATATAAAACATGAAGCAAGTTCAAGTCATACTGGTTGCATGGCTCATCCATATTATCTACAAGTGGCTCGCTGGTCATACTGGTTGAACACACCTCATGCAATCGTTTTCGCCAACTGCACCTAAAGGCCGGAAGTGTCTATTTGTCCACACGCTGCAGTGATGGCCACATACTCCATTCCAGTTAGAGATCTCTATGAGCTGCAAAATAGAGTAATTAGTTCATACAAGAGGACCAAGTACTCCATTGCTAACTAGTTTGTGTCAACATCTCAAAGTCAGCGGAACAACAATTGGCTCCTTTCAGGGGGACCAAGTACTTCCATTGCTGGTCAAAAGGCAACCTAGCTCATACTTATAGGCCGCTAGCCGCCGAGATGACATAATAGGCAACAATGTAAACGCTATGCTTATTTAACGCAAGATTGCATCTACGGATATGCAAGGTTTCACGTATGGGTTAGCCAAAGGCTCCGTTAACTAATTAGTCAAAACTCCCCCTTAGTATTCTTTTTTCGGAACTAGCACGTTGGCCAACATACCTGCTCGGGCAATGTATTCATATACATATTTCTTTATTGAAAAATGATATAGAAAGCTATATTAATTACTATTGAGTTTTTAATTTTCATTATTATTATTGTTTGATAAATAAAATATTATTTTTACATATATATTTTCCTTTTTCTCTTAGTGAAAACCCAAACAAATTCATAGACTCTTCGAGAATCCAACAAAATTTATACATATAAATTTAGTCATGCAAAAGCCCTTATTGATCATAAATATGCATTAAGTTTGGCATAGGATTGTAGTAAAGATTTAGAACTATAATTATATGTATTTTTTAATGAATTTCTCTTATTTGCGGGGATTTTTTATGAAGTTCACTAATTCAGTTTGCATGCATCAGTCTGCTACTATCATGTGTCATCGTAATATACCTGGTTTTGATGTTCATTGACTGAACTGATATTCATATAAACCAGTGAACTATCTAAATGTTGTTTCATTTAGTGACATCACATAAAGAAAATATCTGGACATAATACGAGATTCTGGAAAAGAGCACAATAACGCATGTCTATGAGTCTAATTACTTTTATTATGAAAAAATGTTTGCAATTCGCACCATCTTTCCATTTCTATTTGTATGAGACATTTTTCATGACTTGCCTTCACAAACAAAATTCCATCATATAGGGTTGGTCCTATGTAACCGTATGTGTTCCCTCAGTTTGACGCGATAGCTAGGTAGGCGTGGCTAAGTTATCGAGGAAGATGATTAGTACATACATATAGTTGACAATTTAAACGATCAATCTACTAGTTCGTGTCAATATCTCAAAATCAGCAGAAACGTCAATTAGCTCCTTCAGGAGGGCCAGGTACCTCAGTGTTGTCTACGGGCAATCTAGCTAGTACATATTTTTTTTTCTGGAACTAGCAGATTAGACTCCTGTTTTGTACTCCCAAGAGTACATCCTTAGTTGTTGTTGTTGTTGTTTTTTTTTTTTTTGAGGGAACTCCCAACCTTAGTGGAAGATCCAATTGCGGCAAGTAACCGCCAGCCACGCAGATTAGTAAACAAAACCACTTATTTACTTTGCATGCGCACCTTATCCCCAGAACATAGGACCGTCCAAGCTTTATCCAAGTTGAGAACTACTCCCTCCGTTCCTAAATGTAAGTCTTTGTAGAGATTCTACTAGATGGACTATATACGGAGCAAAATAAATGAATCCACACCTAAAATGCATCTATATACATCCGTATATAATTTATAGTGAAATTTCTACAAAGACTTATATTTAGAAATGGATGGAGTAGTTGGAATAGGTAACGCCATTTTCTTGGTTGGTTTTCTTTCTTCCATGCGGTATATCTATCCCTAATATAAAAGTAAGGATTATTTCTTCACTATTTTTGGTCCATTAGATGTTTTTTGTACGTTTTATGTTTCTCGTCCGTTGTTGTTTTACATTAAAAATAAAAAGTGCTTTCGCATGGACGGGAACTAATTGAGCCGCAATGCATATAAAATGTCAATTACATATGTTGAGCGGCAATGCGGCTAGCAGTCCACCTAGCCACATTGTATTTTTGAAAAGACAAAGTAATATTACCTTTTATATGCTCCTCTCCCGCGCGCCCTATTGGGTCGGCCCATTAGCTGAGAGGGACTCCCCTTTTTCTTATTTCGTTTTTTCCTTTTTATTGTTGTCTATTTTTTCTTATCAAAATAATTCAGGATTCCAGAAAGTTTCAAATTTCAAAAGAAAATGTGAATATTGAAAATTATTTTAGAAACCGTGCGCCCTATTAGGCCGGCCCATGAGCGGGGAAGGACGCCACTGTTTTCTTATTTTGGTTTTTCTTTTTTTTTCTTTGTGTAATTTGGGATTTCAGAAAAGTTTCAAATTAAAAAAAAGTGAAATTTGAAAAATATTTCAGAAGTAGTAAAATGTTTATAAATTTTAACAAAATATCTGTGAATTCAAAACATGGTCATGATTTTTTTAAACAATGTTCACAAAAATAAAAAATGATCATGAATTTCAAAAAAAGTTCACCAATTCAAAAATGTTTGCTGATTCAAAATCTGCATGCATTAAAAAATAATGTTCATCAAACAAAAAATGTTCCCATTCCAAAAATGTGTGCCTATTGAAAAAAATATTCGCAAGTTATAAAAAATGTCCATCCACTCAAAAAATAATCATCGTGTTCTGTAAGAAAATTTCCAATTACTCACAACAATAGACCTCGAGATGTCGTCAACCTTCTAGATTTTTTTGGTGGTTTGATTGTTGTTGTTGGCTGCACACAACATGATCCGTGCCATCCATGGTCATGAACCAGATGTTGCAAACTCCGTCATCGCCTCGATGAGGTCATCGAAATTTTGCCCCAATGTAAAATTCGTGTCACTTTGTTGCCCTAATCCCTTTTTTATATATACTATTTATTATATTATAATATTAAAGGAAGTAATGAAGGATGCTTCCGTCCAATTATAGTTTCGGCCGTCATCTATCTACCAATGTACCACACACCTTTTATGTTTCTCCGATGTGTGGGCCAAGCTAGGCTGCTCCACACTTTTTTCTTTCTTCGATTCAATTGTGGAGCAGCGAAAAAATAGTATGTTTCTATTTCTCCCCTATGTCGGCCAAGATGGGCCTATTCTGAAACATTTTTTTCTTTCTTCTCATTCGATTGTGGCATGGAGGTGAGAATGAAACTATGAAGCCACAAACTGAATTGTGATCATTTTGCAAAGACGGGTATGATTGAAAGCATAATTCTTTTTCATCTTGGGAATAATTGTCGTGGATCATAAATTAAATAATGGTTTATATTTTAGTCTATGCTAGGGAGAAGTTAAATTTTCTCCCGTTGCAACGCACGGACATTTTTGCCATTATTGCTCATGAAAGTAGTGTACTACGTGTACTCCTAATTTTCCATGTATACCGTCCAGTAATTTAATTAGAGTATATACTACTTATAGTGTACACTATTCTTTTGTGCTGAACGGCTGAATTAGATGAGAATCCAACTTGATCCTTGAAACAAGAAAATGATAAAACGAAGCAAGATAGAAAGAGCTGAAATTGAACATATAAACCCTCCTAGACTCGTAGTCACGACCACGCCCTCCACGTCGCCCCATATAATCGCTATGCCACCGTTTGTAAATTCTGCATCCCGCTGAGGGCATTTTAGTCTTTCCTCCATCCGCGCCGCCGCGTCCTCGTCTCCTCCTCCATCCGCGCGCCTCGGCGGCGACCCCATGGAGGGCGGCCGGGTCGGAGCGGTCCCCGCGTCCCTCCTTCCCCGCTCGGCGCTCTCTACTCCACTCTTCCCATCTCGCTAGAGCCGCCGCATCCGGAGGCGACCGGCGTTGCTCCATCTCGACCTGCCCGTAACCTTCTCTCCCCGCAGCGGGCGGAGAAGATGGAGAGGAGCTCGTCCGCCCACCTTCCACCATGGTTTGCAGCGGCCGGAGAAGATGGAGAGGCCGAACTGCGGCTGCCTCGTGTGCGCTCTCCTGCATCTCGCGCGGGAGCGAGTGGTGGTGACTAGCATAGAAGGCGGAGGAGGTCATTGGGGCCGGCTTCCCTTCCGTTTTGGCTGCCAAGCTCCACGCGTTGCTGAGTCCCTCTCTCTATCCCTCTACATCTCTCCCTCTCTCTGTCAGAGGGCAGCTGCCGCCCCGAGGTGCAGGCGGCCATGGAAAAGCACAAGATGCCACACCTGGCTTTCCCCCTTGCCTCCTGCCCTTTCTCTTCAGCTCATCTATTTACATGTGCAAATACTTTTTTATCTATGCCTGCAAGGTGTTTGATGAAAGTTCAGTAAGGCTGTGAGGGAATACCAAACGAGAGAGGATCCAGTATCTGTTACATGCATCAGGTTGACACCAACTTCATGCATTTTGCTTCAAGATCATTGTTACTTTAATTCAAGATATTTTCTCATTCTGTTGGAAGATAGAAATGATGGTTGTAGAAAGATAATTGTTCTACTTGGATACCTTTCTTTGTTTTTGTTTGCATTGAAGTAATAATGTTCAACTGCAGATATAGATTGCAGTCAAGACACCTGCTCCCTCGTCATCGACGGAAGGAGGAGAGCAGCAGCCACAACAGGCGACAGTGCTGGCGAATGCGTCAGACATGAGTCGCTTCGGCTTCTTCCAGCGGCCCAGCCATGACGCCCTCAAGCCGCCGATAGCAGCGGCCCTCTCCCAAGCTACACTGCTCCTGATCTTCGTCGCCCCACACCGTCGTACTATGCACAGCTCAGCCTGGCCATGATGCTCTTAGCCCGCGGACGCTCACAGCGTAACCGACGGTGGCGACTCACTCCCAACCCGTGTTGCTCTCCATCAGTGCTGACGGATTAGTTTGTTTTACAGTGTGGGCACCAGGTCTCTGAGTAGTTTAAATCTGAACGCAACACCAAGGTATCACATATTTCTTGTAAAATCTCGATGGAGGAGTTGTTCCTTCAAATAAGATTTTGATTGTCTTTTTCCTTTTTGCCTAACAAAACATATATGTCTGCTTCTAATTTGTAGGCTGCCAGCCTGAGCATTGCCGAACAGTACAGCAAAGCATTTTCTGAACTTGCTAAAAGCAAACATGGAAGCTCTCCCTAATTCATTGATTAAAGGTGGCTCACATAGATCGTTCTCTTACTGACTAATTAATTAGATTATGGATTTTCTTTATGTTATTATTACTGATCTCAGATGCTTAGTTTCCAAGTTTATCTCAAAACTTCACCTTCTATGAATGCCCCCAGGTGGTGCATATCTAAAAGCTCTTTGTGCATTCTTAAGATTTTTGTATATGCATTTGCGTGAATTGAGCCCGGATCTGATCTGGTTTGGCTATGTTCATGGTTTTCTTTGGTCATGTATGAGTGGAAAAGGGAGGCAGGGGAGTTCCAGTTTGTGAGGACAGTGGCGACATGGTTGACTGAATGGCAATAGGAAGAAGGCACATCTCATATAATTGTTTTATTCAAGACAAGTCTACACTCTCTTATGTCAAATTTGCACAGATTTCCCTTCCCTAGGTATGGTGCTTTTGATACTTCAGTAAATATTTTCACTGTTATTACACTATAGTGCTTAACTATGATCCCTTTGGCATCAGGCTATTTCTAAGGGGGAGAGAAGAGTGTTATTTTTTGGGGGGGATTACAAAGAATGGTAGCGGTGAGTATATAGTATATTCTTTTTCCTATTTTTCTTTAACATATTTAGTCTTAGTATGGTGCTTGCTAAAAACAGAGTATGGTGGTTCGATTTAGTTTTTCTCTGTGGTATCTTCCCTACCGTCTCTCTCTCTCTCTTTAGTTTCTAACTTTGATGCTTTGATTTGTTGTTTTGGCCAGCATGAGGAGTATTAGCCACGGAGGAGGGAGGAGACTGACATGAGGAAAACATATTCTGGATCGATTTGGTTCTCATGGTGGCATCTTCCCTGCTTTCTCCTTTCTTTTTACTAGATGACTCGTTGCGCCCATGGCGCAAAAAGCCAATTAGAACCTGGTATTATGTGGATATTGTAGTGCATAGGTCAGCACCTTAAATCGTTTGAAAGAGAAAGAAAGAAAGAGAAGCTTATTTGAGGTGATAGATCCATAAAATCAATTTAGCAAATATTATGTCTGCATAAAACATAACCCTATCAGCCAAAGAGGGCATTCATATTTCAGTATCAGTATGGATTCATAGCTTAAATCAAACTATATAGGGGGCAATCAACCAGATTATGTTTCAAATAAGTGCTTCATAATAAAATTTCATGAATTATCGTAGGCTCAAATTTTTTCGACATGGCTTCCACTAACTCGTGCCTCCTTTAAGTTGAACCTGCATAAAAAGTAGAGCCGAGGAAGATTAGAGGCATGACTATTGTTAGTTGACCAAACCGAAAGACCTAATAAAAACTATGCTATGAAAAAACTCATCTCAGTAAACACAATATAACTCTATAGGCACGAAAAAAAGAGGCAAAACAATATCAAGAGTAGATTGAAAGAACATGCATGATATGATGGCATCTACTGGGACAGCAATTAATAAAACTAAAATATGGCAATGTAACTAATAAACACTATCAAGTTTCCAAAAGGATGTCTTTTATCCAAAGATTACCGTCAAATTAAATTAAAATTACAGCACCTTATTCAATTCATATTCAAGCACCATGAACAATAGCATCCATGGAGTTCATTTCTAAACTATACACTTATTCAGCAAGCACTTCTAACTTCAGGATGGGTGTTTACTGTATTTTTTTCAGAGATGTACAAATATATTAACTTGTTAACTCGACAAGAAGATGTATAAGCTAGCAGTTAGTGTTCTCAGAAAATGAGCAGGCGGGAAATAGTATACGACACTTTAGTGGCTCAGACCAACGCTACATCTACAGACTATTTGCGAAGGAAAAAGAAACTGAATGTGTCTTGAATAAACCATAAGTATTCACAGATGTACTAACAAAGCACGGTCACTTTGTGGCATCAGAACCATTCGGTCAAATCTTGTATATGAAAAATGCATTGTATACTAAGATAATAGACTATCGATACTGACAAAACAGGGCGATGAGAAGTGATTTACCTGTGCTCTGTATCCATAGAATCACACTAACAACTATCCATCAAAGTTCTAGCCTCTGGAAAACACAACAAAAATGAAACCACTGCTATAAATTGCTGGAACCGTAGCCTAAACAAATAGAAAATCTGCGTGCTCGAAAAACTCTAGAACTGACATTGAAATTTAGACACTGGAAGCAACTCGAAGATGCCAACTTACATCTTCTCACAATCTTTCAGTTTGCTAACTCTGCATGGTCAAGTTAGAACTCTCAAGGTTCAGGTTAGATCAACTCAAGAAACTCATTAAAAAAAAGAATGACAACACATATTCTAGCCTGAAATAAACTTCATGGTGTTTAGAGTGAAACAGAGCAGCTGGAACGGCAAAGATGCGCAGCGACGAACACACACGTGCGCGCGCGCACACACGCACACACAAATAGGGAGACTATGCCATTCAAACTCCTACAAAAAACTCTTGAAATAACTACAGAACATATAAATAGTCTTGATGTCTGGCAGGGCCACCGAGCAAAATAAATGACAGCAAAGGTGTGGTGTAAAATAAATTCTTGGTTGTGTCTCATGCTTTCTTCAATTCTTGGTTAAGATAGAAGATCTCAAGTAACACCTCACAAAGGCTTAGGAGCGTTTAGAGAGAATCGAGTTACTGGGTTTAAGCATGCCAAGTAATCAAATAACAAAAAGGCAATTCTTAAGCAAGTCTAATAACAATTTTCCATTGCACGTCTTCAACCTTTCTCTCTCCATACTTACCTTGATCCTATCATCACAGGAATTGAAGAAAACATGGAGTCAAAGTACTACTGAACGATACAAACCAAAAGAGGGATTGTAGCATTTATTTTTCTTCTTACCATAAGATCTCCTTCAACTCTTCTGCTTTGGCCTTGCAGACATGGTCGGACAGCTTGTCATTGTGACTGCAATCTGCACATGAAGCGAGTGCTCGCAATGGGAAGCAACATGAGCATCACTTCAGAATAAGTTTTTGTAGCTAGACAAATTAAAGTTGGAGATAGTACTTCTTAAGGCTGATGGAGGGTGCAAAAGAATTGAAGTTTCTTGTTCATGTACTGCTTGGAGCTAGCTTAATAAATTACTTCAATTGGAGATTGTACTACTTCAGAATAAACTTGGAAACTAAATGTGTAAACTTGCATATTCAATGCGCAAAAACCAAAATTCCAGATAAATACTATGTATAAAAAAGGGAAGGAAACCATAAATTTGTTTGATTCTAGAACATCCAACACGAGTACATAATAACAAACAACTAAATCAAATCCGTAAAGTGATATCTTCTTCACTCCCATAACCATGGGATCCTAATAGTTAAAACCAAAGGGGCTTACTGTCTAGCACCATGAATGGTGGGCTAGGCAGCCTGGGTTAGCTCCTCAGCTCTATCTTATTATAACTCATGCCTAGTTTCTCCTAGACGTCAGTCATCTGAAAAAATACTTATCAAAGTACTCCCTCCGTCCAGAAATACTTGTCATCAAAATGAATAAAAGAGGTTGTATCTAGATGTATTTTAGTTCTAGATACATCCCTTTTTGTCCATTTTGATGACAAGTATTTTCGGACGGAGGGAGTACTTCGCTTTGATCTGCTGAATATCTTATGTATGACTCTGCATGACTGCATGTACTTGCGTCTTTAATTGTCTGTTACAAGTTACAACAGCTATTTTACCATCTGTATATTGAATGCTATTATTACTTATTAGTAACATCAGAATCTACTGAATTATTTGATTGATTATACTGATGCAGGACAGTTTAGGCAATATACCTCAACCTGGAAACATATATAATCCCAATCATCAACAAGCAACTCTGTCAAAAAACAACCCTTCCTCATCTTACAATATGGTATGATCATGGTCCTGTAATTAGCTTGTTTTACGTTGTAGCATTGCGTATGATTATTCGTGTTTTCAGGAAGCAGATAGGAACACTTTCCCTCAACATGCTCAAGATCGGAATGATCAACTTGCTGAACACATATACCATGGATCAACTTCTAATCAGTATGCTTAGTTCATATTTTTGAAATTCTGTTAGTTATCAGCCATCCTGTGAAATTTGTCATCGACATGGAAAGATGTTAACCTCTGTTTCTTGCGGAACAATGTTTCAGGAATATAGCAGCTACTACTCACTCTAATTGTTTTGAAGAAAATGCTAATCCTACAGAAGATAGATTAGATGCTGATTCGCCGAATGATAATCAAGCGTCCTCAGTTGATGGTAAGGCGTTGCGGGATGAAACGGACTTGTTCCTTGGAGAAACCAAAAAAATTTGTTGTGAAGCTGTTGTGAACTCAGCTAAAATGGATCTAGCTGTGAATTGATAGCTATAGTAATTAGTCTCAGTTTCTAATATAAATGGACTCTTGGAGGCAAGGATAGTGCTATAATTACTATTCCATGGCAGATGCAGTGCATAGAAGTTGGCTGTCAAGAAAATTTTCCTTTTTTTTGCAGGGGAGCACAAGACGTTCATCTACCAGATCTCAGCAAAGTGCTGGCATGCTCAATATCTCACATTCGATTCCTTTCAATGATGAAACAGAGGATGGAAAAAGCAATGGACTCAAAGTAATCTCACTGGACCGCAGTAAAGCTGCCACTGGTAATTTTAGTGAATCCAACAAGATCGGAGAAGGTGGATTTGGTCCGGTTTACGTGCTGTTGCGTGCGAAGAAAGGAGCTGTCGCTGCTGCTCCCCTTGTCCAGATCGACGAGCACCATGGAGGGGCCCCCTGAGGTAAGCTGAAAGAAAGAGATTAGCGACGGAGACCACGCGCTGGGGCAGAGGAGGATGGGAGAAGTGGAGGGGAGGAGGAGGCAGCGCAGTGGTGATAAGAGAAGAGAAAGGAAAGAGACACCCTCACCTGTAGCCGAGCTTCACTGGAAGCCATGGGTGGGGAAGGGGAGGCGCCCTCGGGTTGAGAAGGGCGGAATCCCATGGCCCGCGGCGTCAAAAGGGCCTCAATGACAAACCAGGGTCGGCCTACTCCTCCTGCCCGTCATCGTTCATGGAGCTGCAGGGAAAATGGAGAGGGCCGCCCGGACGGAGCGCTGCCACCGGTGCTTCTTATCGCCATCGCCGGCTTCTCCTCATCTCAGGCTTGCTGCTCCTTCCCCCCACCGCAGGCCTCCCCTACTCCTTCAGCCCAACCGTCCGGCCGCTCCTGCTCTCCATGGCAATGCCCGATCTGGAACCATGCCCCTCGCTGGTTGTGTGGGGAAGGCGAGGCGGAGGCGCTACGAGAGGGGAAGAGGAGGAGATGGCGGCGGCGGCGGGCAGGACGAGGGTGTAAAAGTGAGGAGGAGGAAAGTCATGTGCGTCGTGTGCTAGGTTTTCACCTGTTCGACCAAGCAGCAGCCACCCGTGACGCGGTGCCCGCACAACCCACACACTGCTCCTTGGTCATACCGACGAACGAGCCCACCGGTCATGCAGTGTCAGCCCAAGCCTGTGCGTGCACAAGAGACGGACGGTTTACCAGCTGCCACCAAGGTAAAAAGCAATACAGTAAATGCATCGTTCGATCCAGAATCGCTAGCGCGCGCAATGCCTCCAGGAGGGCGGGTAGCATAGCGTCCTTTATATGTCTCATTTCCAACACTCTTTGGTACAGAGCGATTAACAAACAACTGAATTGAATATTGCTTTTTCTCCTTTTCAGATAAGTTAGTTTACATTAGTTTTCTGTTTGCTTTCCGTATGGATCTATACATGTTATTTTTATATCCAGTTTTCTGGGTGCTTTTCAAAAAGGAGGAGACCCATGGCCGATATAGTTGCATTAAGGTGCAATTTGATAACTAAATACATAATATAAGTCCATCAAAATATTACATGCATGTGTGCTGTTTGTGCTTGTATACCTTCAATCTGCTTTGTGGAAGGCTGTTCGTATTAAACTTTAGTGCTCGGTTGTTCATCATAGTCCCATTCCCTTGATAATTAATATTGAAGCAATGAAAAATAGGTGAAATTGCAAGAAACTTGAAGAAGTGGAGGAACATGACTCAGTCTGTCATTGGGGACATGTACTGTTACAGATACACTCTGTATTTCTACCTATCGTTGGTGTGATGTTTGAACATTAAGTTGTCATTTAACTATGGCATTCCCTTCTGCTTTTGTTTATGCTATAACAATAGCCGCAAACTATCTTCGGGGCGTATGGCAGGTTTGCTGACAATCTGATTGCATTGCAGGTTTGGTACTAATTTCTCAAAAAAATCATGCTTTTGCAGCACCGTCCTGTTGAGCCATGAGATCTGAACCAAGGAATCCAGATAACATCGACTATGTTTATAGATCACTACATGTTCTGTTGGAACATTGTGAGGTCCTTTTTCCAGTAACCATCTAAACACACGCCTCATGTTTTTTAATATTATTCATTGCAATGCATTGCATGCTCGCTGCAAGCTTCTAAAAGAAGTTTATACTTTTGTTGCTAAATGTTCTCTCTTACTAAACTAGCTTCAGGACGAACAGCAGGTTTGCTAACCATTTGATCTTTTTGTGCATTGCAGGTTTGCTACTAAATTCTCAAAAAAGAAACGTTCTTATGCATCACCGTCATGTGGAACCACGATACCTGAACCAATGAACTCAGTGAACATTTATTATATTTATTATGGATCATTACATGTTCTGCTGGAACAAGGTGAGATCCTTTTCAGTAACAAGTTGAACGCGCGTCATGCTTTTTTGAATATAACTGAATATCTAAAATAGCCATGGTGTACTGGTGTATATATTTTAAAATGGCAAGCTTGCATCTTGATGTTTGATTGCTATGAACTTCCGTATTATAAAATTACTATAGATTTCCTTTAATTCTCCAAAAAGGACAATTTGTTTGTTTGTTACGGTGCCAATAGTAACAGAAGATCATGATGAAGTTGAGTATGTAGAAATACTTTTTAAGGCGCCTCATTATTTGCTGCCAATGACTGTTTTGCCCCAATCTCTGGCTTTCCAAACATAGCATTGCTATACCTCCAACATTCATCGATTGTCAATTATTCTCTTATACATAACATTGATGCCCTGTGTTTGGGTAATATGTATAGAATTAGTTCCGTTCTACAAGGACCGGATATTGTCACATTGATTAAGTATATTTTTTTCAAGCATGCTAGAGTATGGTGGCATTTTATAGGCCCTTGAGCTATAAAATTTTGTATGCTCAGTTTCTTGATCTGTATTTGCCATTTGAGCCAAATTATCTCATCAGGGACGCATCAACATACAAACTCACCCTTCAGTTTACTTATAACATTTCTTTTTATATGGTGCAACAGCTTGAGATATATGAAGAGAATTTTTACATGTCCAATGCAGACTGTTTGTTTTCACTTTCTAATCAATGAAGTATGTTTAATTGATAAAGTAATTTTAATTGATGAAGTAGATATAGTTGTTGCAGCGGCACAAACTCGGTTGCGTCCGCTATGACCCCAATCTTCGGATTATTATAAGTAGAGGTTGATCGTGTAGGAGGTGAAGATGCTCACGCCTAAAGCCAAACTTGACGCCGTCGACGCCACCATCCGGGAGCTCATTTATATTGGCTTCGAATGGCTACCGTTGTATTTTCTGTACTTTTGGTTGTGGTCGTAATTGTTACCCTGTGCCTTTGCAAGAATAACTGAAAATGGTGATTTCTATTGACTGTAAACCGAGTACTTGTCTAATTATTGTTCAAGAAAATATAGTGAGTCGTGTTCTTGGTTGCTAATAGTATAGTACACCTATGCGGATCCTTCTGTCGGACCGTTGAATGGAAATAACTCAAAAGAAGATAATAGAGATGTTGTCTCTATGCAATCGGTAACTGTCAGTTCAGTTACAAAGAACGACCATCACAAATAACTTTGAGATGTCCATTGGTAAAGGTCAGTTTGGAGTAGTCTATTTTGGCTACTTGGAAGATGGAACCCCAGTTGCAGTCAAAACACGCTTAGAATCATCATCTCATGGGGTTAATGAGTTCTTGGCAGAGGTTAGCTTTCTTCCCGCTCATCTCCTCTCCTCTTATTCTTATGCATGTTTTATTTTTCTCTTCCGTCTAGATCAAATCAATTTTCCCAAATAATCTCTCCATTTTTCCAAACACTCTGGTCACTTATTGACAGAACTACTCTGAATTGCATTTCAGGCTCTACATCTAATAAGAGTTCATCACAGGAACTTGGTCAATCTGGTTAGCCACTACAAGGATGGACACCACTCAACTCTTGTCTACGAGTATAAATTGCTAATTTGCATTGCTCTTTCGTGCAACAAGTGCGTTGATACTTACAAACAACGAGGCATGTGACTATTTACTATCACTGTTGTTTGGTATTTGAACATGTCTTTTCGAGGGGGAGATGGGAACAGATAGACTCAGTGAAAGTTGGCTGCACGTAAACTATTGTGATCAAGTTGGAAAAAAATGTTTCCCCTCTTAACTGCTCCTGTTGGAGACTGGGGTCAGTAGTCACTGAAATTTGCACACGCATGGAGGAATGAATGAAGATTCTCAAGTAACGAAGTTGTAGCCTTCACGACAAGATAAATGGATGATTTTGCAGCTCAAGTGTTGCTACATGTTACAGATAACTATGGCATTCCATTTTAATGAATCTGCATATTGCTGTTGTGAGTAATATTTCACCCTAAGAAAAATATTGTTGTATCTCCAGTTTCTATGTTGCAGCAATGGGTAGTTGTGCTTTAGTCCCCCTTCAGCTTTTTTTTAACATGTGGTTCCTTCAGCTTTTTGTTGTCAAGTCTTTCTGACTATTATAGCTGCACAATTTTTAGCAACGGGTAGTTGTGCTCTCTATCATCATATTTATCACTTAGAGGGGAAGGCTTTTTGACAGGAGCACCGGAAGCGAGGGAGGGCATGGCTGCACTGGAGGTTGTCCCAAGGCGAGGGCAGGGCAGAGACATGCAACAATGAGGGTTGCAACCGTAATCAATATCTCAACGTCGAATCATTTCCTATAGCCTTCCAGCAAGTTCATTCTTATTTTCTGATTGGGTCATGTTAGGCCAGCAAAGTAAACCTAGAAAAACTGATTAGGCAATGATGTTTTTGTTTAATTTTAGTGTTTGGTATTTGTTTCAGATATGAATAATTCTGGTTATGGTTTCTGCATTGCATAGTGACGTTATAATGAGATTAGAGATAGTTGTCACGCATCTCTTTTCACTACAAACACATATGCACTTGCTTTTCGATCATTAGTGCTCCCCTTTCTATGCTATTAAGCATATGGCCCTAAGATGTTGCATTTAGTTCTTCAATTGAATCAGTTGTGGAAATAGGGACAAAAGATGTCAATCTTCTCTTGAAGACCACAACATTGATGCCTTTTGTTGATCACTGGTCTCTAAATATTCTTACGTGCATGGTTTGAACGCTTGGATCACTCTTGCTCTTTGCGCCATCAGCGCAACGGGTCATCTAG
Source organism: Triticum aestivum (assembly GCF_018294505.1). Classification (NCBI taxonomy): domain Eukaryota; kingdom Viridiplantae; phylum Streptophyta; class Magnoliopsida; order Poales; family Poaceae; genus Triticum; species Triticum aestivum. The sequence continues at coordinate 710,723,510 of NC_057806.1, forward strand.
CATGAACGAAGGGCGAGTATATGCTTTTGCCTTCAAATGCACTTCCAAGGGACTGTGCCTGATCGTCTACTCAATATAAGCAAGTTGCAAGAGCCCCTTGTTATATAACTTATCATTAGTATAGATGCCTACTAAGACTTATATGTTTATCATCCTTTTGGATCTTATGTAATCCCTTAAGATCATTCTGTGCATTTAATTGTCGATTATTTACTGCTTAGACTATTGTGTGGTATGCTTTTGGAACAACCATGATGAAAGAACATATGCTTTTGCCTTCAAGTGCACATCCAAAGGCCTCTGCATGATTGTCTATCTAATCTAAGCAGATCACAAGAGTCCTTTGCTATATGACTTAGTATTACTACTATGAAGAGTTGGCTCAGAGAAGTTGTTCTCAACGTCCAGCGATACATCTGTCTAACATATCTCTGGCTATCTACATGCCTTGCTCATCACATTGTAAATGATCATCTGTCTAACATATCTCTGGCTATATACATGCCTTGCTCATCACATTGTAAATGATCGCCCGTAAGCTTCTTAGAAAACATGTATCATGAGCAACCATCTATCTATCATCAGTCTGTACTTATTTCCACATGTTTGATTTTGTGTTTACATATTTTAGTGCATACTCTTCTAATACTTGGCTTGCATTCGGCCTTTGCGCCATTGGCGCAACGGATCATCTAGTAGACATAAAGTATAAGCATAGGTGAAGCATGCATGGGAAGAGGTGATGCATGCATAAGTACGTCAGTGCTTGTATATATGTCACCAATGGCGGGATCGATTCAGTGCTTGTATATATGTCACCAATGGCGGGATCGATTCAGTCCTCACCGTTGTCCAAGTGTCAAATAATATTCACGGATAAAAGAATTAGTAGTAATTGTGCTCTCCGTCGTACATATACCAGAACACAAAGAGCTAGCTTCATTTACATGTACTCTCTCTGTTCCAAATTACTCGTCATGGTTTTAGTTTAAAGGTTAAAATCACGTCTTTGAACTAAAACCATGACGAGTAATTTGGAATAGAGGGAGTATGTACGAGCTAGCTACGTACATGGACATGTATGTGTTTACATATGCGAGAAGATCAACGGTAAGCAACATACCACGTCTGAATTTTGGCCGACTCTGACGGGAAAAGTGGCCGGTGGAGAGCGATGGATGCTGGAGACCGGCAGGGCAGAAATGGAGGTGTGGTTTTCTTCCATGCCGATGCATACAACATGGTTAGCGGGAGAGACGTAGCCGCCGTCGGCTGCTGCGAAGTTACTGTTGGCATGTGAAATCGCCGCGCAACATTAGGATATTTGTTATGCTTTTATGACGATGAATGATTGCTTTACGAGCAAAGCAACAAAGATTTTCTCGTTTTCATGGAGAAGAACCGACCGCTTTTCAGCGCAAAACGGCGAAGATCACTAAACCGTAGGGCTGCTAGGGCTCGGCAAGAAATAACGACGGAAAATAGACGTACGTGAAAATAGAGTTTGTATTGATAGATCGATTGCTATCTTTCAATCGGCCATGGCCGTATATATGGCACGTTGGACTTGGCGTATAAGGATATGTACAATGCTTGATAAGATAGTATTATCTTAAGTCTTGCATGTAATTTAGAGATAATAATTTTTTTGTCTACAATGGGTCATCTCTTAGCCTTATCTTTAATAACTAGCTATTCCTAAAAATATGATGAGACATATTATGTTAAGGGATCATCTGACTTTTCTTATGAGTTCTCTCTCCTCCACCTCATCATTTATCCTACGTGGCACTTCTAAGATAGCATCATTGTACATGATGGTTGATAAGATAGTCTTATCTTAAATTTTGCATGTAATTTAGAGATGACAAAGAAAAATGTCTACAATTGGTCATCTTTTAGCCTTATCTTCAATAACTAGCAATTCCTAAAAATGTGGTGAGACATATTGTGCTAAGATATCATCTCTTGTCTTATCTTAAATAAGAGAAGACAAGCCTTCTCTTATGAGTTCTCTCTCCTCTACCTCATCATTTATCATACGTGGCACTCCTAAGATAGCACCATTGTACATGTCCTAAGATTACAACTCTGAAGTTAAAACCGATCAGGACTTGTCTTTCTTGATTCGGTTACCGTGTAACATATGTCTATGAAAATTTACTTGCCAATCTAAGTACATAGCAAATCTAAGCTATATACACGTACAAATACTCTTGTATATATGAATAAAGTATTCCGATCACATCGCCATTACACTAAATATAGTGGCTAAGCATATACGTATAAATACCTTGAGCCCACAAAAAACATTTAAATATTCCGACAACGTCGCAAATCAAACTAAATAATGGCCATCAGTACTTATACTTCTTCATATACGTAGATATATAGCATATGCATGCAGCACGCCCATGGTTCAGTATAGCATATGGTTCTTCTTAGGACTTGTATCTTCATCTTCCATGAAATTTCCTATGGCAATACTTCAACAATGCATTAACCGATCAGCTTGATAAATCATTGATTTAATTTGGCTCATCATACACCGAGTAGCCAAATTATACCATCAACACATGCCTCCCTATTTTTGGTATAATTGCATTGACCAAAAATACTATAGCAGTTGCCGTAGGATGAAGTCGATCACTAATTATATCATTACTCAGGGCGATGTCCAACGATACATCGGCCAAATTTGCTTAGGTCGATATTTGGAATAACATATCTACCACAACATGTTCAGGCCTCCTACCACATGCTAGGATAGTATTTCTTCAAATATTTTCCATTGAGAGCTTTCGACAACTTATCTTCCTGCAAAGATGTAAAAAATATAAATTTTCAAAAACAATCTCTATAATTTTATACGGGTCTTCCCAACTCGGCGACCATTTGCCGAATTTCCTATCTTTAGTTCCAATAGGTAAAATCGTTTTCCACACTAAGTCTCCTATTTGAAATGATTTCTCTCTCACCTTTTTATTATAAGTCTTGGCTACTCTTAATTTCTCCTTCTCAATTTCTCGCAAGGCTCTTAATCTCTCTTCTGAAATGTCATCTACCTTATCCATCATCAAATCATTATAATCTACAGCTGACAAATCATTTTGTCTGGCCACTCTAAGAGCTTATAAATTAACCTCTGCAGGTAACACTGCCTCCTGACCATATACTAGATCATGCGGTGCTACTTGAGTTGCTTCGTGCTTAGATATCCGATGAGCCCATAAAGCTTCTGAAAGTACCTCATGCCATCTTTTCGGATGATCCTCAATTTTCTTTTTGATAAGCTTAATTAAAGTTTTATTGCTAGATTCGGCCTGTCCGTTAGCTTGAGCATTATAAGGCGACGAATTTAACAATTTAATTCCCAAAGATTCGGCAAATTCATGAAATTGATGAGACATAAAAGAAGCACCTTGATCAGTAGCTAAAGTTTGAGGAACGCCGAATCTATGAATAATATGCTCTAAAACAAAACTAATAACTTTCTTATGAGTCATATTTTTCAAAGGAACTGCTTCAGTCCATTTAGTAAAATAATCTGTTGCACCTAGGACGAAGCGATGTCTTTTAGAAGAGGAAGGATGTATTTCACCAATAAAATCTAAACCCCATCCCCTAAATGGCCACGACCTAATTATGGGATTTAACATAGACGCATGCGCTAACTGTACATTACCAAATTTTTGACATGCCTTACAACCTTTATAGTACTGAAAACAATCCTCTAGCAAAGTCGGCCAATAAAACCCCGCTTTTTAACAACCATCGCATTTTGTGAGCCAACTAATGTGTTCCACATATTCGTTTGTGCACTTCACCCATAGCTATTCTAGATTGATCAGAATCCAAGCAGTTTAAAAGTAACCCATCTACTGTTTGGCGATACAACTCGTTGTTAAACAAAGTATATTTTAAAACTTGTCGCCGAATTTTCCTATCTCTCGTTTGACTTGGATCTTTTAAATGATTAACTAGAGGAACTCTCCAATCACTTGGTTCTAAATTATGGATCTTTTAAATGATTAACTAGAGGAACTCTCCAATCACTTGGTTCTAAATTATTTGCTAATTTGGTTGTTTGTAACTCATGCACCGAATCTGCAGTATATTGTACATCTAGTTGTTCAACTGTCCTAGGCCCAAGTGCACCCTGTGGCAAAGTATCCATCATTATAGACTCAGCATGCATCGGCTTGTCTAATATAAAAACACTCCTTTACTAATGTGATAACCGGATGCTTGTTGTGCTAAACAATTAGCTCTAGAAGTCTAAACATCGGTCCAAATAACTATTTAATAACCCATCAAAACATTGAAATTCGCATTTAATTTGTTGTACTACTATAAGCGAATCCCCAAAAGCATCTACATACTTTACGCCCATATCAACTAAATTTTGTAAACCAAACAGTAAAGCTTCATACTCAGCTTGATTATTAGTGCAAGGATATTCCAAATGAACCAATGTATTATAAAAACATTATTAGGTGAAACTAAAACATTACCGACGCCTTGCCCTTCCCTACAAACCGATCCATCAAAACAAAGCTTCCATGGGCATACACTAACATAATTAGTATTTTCATCATCTTTAATCCTATGATCAACAATGAAATCAGTGATAACTTGATCCTTCATAGCACGCAACGATTCATATGTTAAATCATATTGTATTAGTGCATAAGCCCACTTTCCAATCCTACCACTAAGAATCGGTTGCTGCAACATATACTTAATGACGTTGGCCTGGCAAGCTACTACACACGTACTAGAAAGAAGATAAGGCCGAAACTTGGTACATGCATAGTATAAAGGTAAGCATAACTTTTCAATAAACACGTACCGAATTTCAGCGTCGAGCAAACGACGGCTTAAGTAGGCAATGATGTGTTATTTCCCGCTGATCTCTTGCGCCAACACCGCACCGATCACCCTATCTTCTGCAGCAATGTACAGCCTGAACGGCGCACCGGACTTGGGCGCCCGCAATATTGGAGGATTCGACAAGCATCGCTTTATATAATTAAAAGCAACTTGTTGCTCTGCCCCCCCCCCCAAGTAAATTCGGCTTCATTCTTTAGCCAAAGTAGAGGAACAATCGATTCAATTTTCCCTGCAAGGTTAGATATGAATCGGTCTCAAGTAATTAATTTTTCCTAACAACTTTTGCACATCCCTTTTACACGTGGGTTCCTCCAAATTTCTAATTGCCTCCACTTTCTTAGGGTCAATCTGAAGGAAATATGCCCTAGAGGCAATAATAAAGTTATTATTTATTTCCTTATATCATGATAAATGTTTATTATTCATGCTAGAATTGTATTAACCGGAAACATAATACATGTGTGAATACATAGACAAACAGAGTGTCACTAGTATGCCTCTACTTGACTAGCTTGTTAATCAAAGATGGTTATATTTCCTAACCATGGACAAAAGAGTTGTTATTTGATTAACGGGATCACATCATTAGATGAATGATCTGATTGACATGACCCATTCCATTAGCTTAGCACCCGATCGTTTAGTATGTTGCTATTGCTTTCTTCATGACTTATACATGTTCCTATGACTATGAGATTATGCAACTCCCGTTTGCCGGAGGAACACTTTGTGTGCTACCAAACGTCACAACGTAACTGGGTGATTATAAAGGAGCTCTACAGGTGTCTCCAAAGGTACATGTTGGGTTGGCGTATTTTGAGATTAGGATTTGTCACTCCGATTGTCGGAGAGGTATCTTTGGGCCCTCTCGGTAATGCACATCACTTAAGCCTTGCAAGAATTGCAACTAATGAGTTAGTTGCGGGATGATGTATTACAGAACGAGTAAAGAGACTTGCCGGTAACGAGATTGAACTAGGTATTGGATACCGACGATCGAATCTTGGGCAAGTAACATACCGATGACAAAGGGAACAACGTATGTTGTTATGTGGTCTGACCGATAAAGATCTTCGTAGAATATGTAGGAGCCAATATGGTCATCCAGGTCCTGCTATTGGTTATTGACCGGAGACATGTCTCGGTCATGTCTACAGCGTTCTCGAACCCGTAGGGTCCGCACGCTTAAGGTTTCGATGACAGTTATATTATGAGTTTATGAGTTTTGATGTACCGAAGGAGTTCGGAGTCCCGGAGGAGATCGGGGACATGACGAGGAGTCTCGAAATGGTCGAGACGTAAAGATTGATATATTGGACGACTATATTTGGACATCCGAAAGGTTCCGAGTGATTCGGGTATTTTTCGGAGTACCGGGTAGTTACGGGAGAAGCAATGGGCCTTGATGGGCTTTAGTGGGAAGAGGAGAAAGGGCCAAGGGGCTGCTGCGCCCCCCCTCCCCTCTAGTCCGAATTGGACTAGGGAAAAGGGGGCCGACCACCACTCCTTCTCCTCCACTTCCTTCTCCCTTCCTCCCCTCTTGGTGGACTCCTACTAGGACTTGGAGTCCTAGTAGGACTCCACATCCTGGCCGCACCTAGCCTTGGCCGGCCTCCTACTCCTCCATCCTTTATATACTGAGGCAAGGGGCACCCCATGAACACAAGTTGATCTTCGTGATCGTTCCTTAGCCATGTGCGGTGCCCCCCTCCACCATATTCCACCTCGGTCATATTGTAGTGGTGCTTAGGCGAAGCCCTACGACGGTAGAACATCAAGATCGTCACCACGCCGTTGTGCTGACGGAACTCCTCCCCGACGCTTTGCTGGATCGGAGCCCGGGGATCGTCATCGAGCTGAACGTGTGCTAGAACTCGGAGGTGCCGTAGTCGGTGCTTGATCGGTCGGGCCGTGGAGACGTACGACTACATCAACCAAACGCTTCCGTTGTCGATCTACAAGGGTACGTAGATCACACTCTCCCCTCTCGTTGCTATGCATCGCCATGATCTTGCGTGTGCGTAGGAAATTTTTTGAAATTACTACGTTCCCCAACAGTGGCATCCGAGCCTACGTTTTATGGTTTGATGTTATATGCACGAGTAGAACACAAGTGAGTTGTGGGCGATATAAGTCATACTGCTTACCAGCATGTCATACTTTGGTTTGGCGGTATTGTTGGATGAAGCGGCCCGGACCGACATTACGCGTACGCTTACGCGAGACCGGTTCTCCTGACGTGCTTTGCACAAAGGTGGCTAGCGGGTGACAGTTTCTCCAACTTTAGTTGAACCGAGTGTGGCTACGCCCGGTCCTTGCGAAGGTTAAAACAGCACCAACTTGACAAACTATCGTTGTGGTTTTTTGATGCGTAGGTAAGAACGGTTCTTGCTCAGCCCATAGCAGCCACGTAAAACTTGCAACAACAAAGTAGAGGACGTCTAACTTGTTTTTGCAGGGCATGTTGTGATGTGATATGGTCAAAACGTGATGAGATATAAGTTGTTGTATGAGATGATCATGTTTTGTTAAAGTTATCGGCAACTGGCAAAAGCCTTATGGTTGTCTCTTTATTGCATAAGATGCAAGCGCCAAATAATTGCTTTACTTTATCGCTATGCGATAGCAATAGTTGCAAGAGCAATAGTTGGCGAGACGATCGTGTGACGACACATTGATATAGATCAAGATGATGGAGATCATGGTGTCATGCCGGTGACGATAGAGATCATGACAGTACTTTGGAGATGGAGATCAAAGGCGCAAGATGATGATGGCCATATCATATCACTTATATTGATTGCATGTGATGTTTATCTTTTTTATGCATCTTATCTTGCTTTGTTTGACGGTACCATTATAAGATGATCTCTCACTAAATTATCAAGAAGTGTTCTCCCTGAGTATGCACCGTTGCCAAAGTTCGTCGTGCCCAGACACCACATGATGATCGGGTGTGATAAGCTCTACGTCCATCTACAACGGGTGCAAGCCAGTTTTGCACACGCAGAATACTCGGATTATACTTGACGAGCCTAGCATATGCAGATATGGCCTCGGAACACAGAGACCGAAAGGTCGAGCGTGAATCATATAGTAGATATGATCAGCATAATGATGTTCACCATTGAAGACTAATCCATTTCACATGATGATCGGTTATGGTTTAGTTGATTTGGATCACGTGATCACTTAGAAGATTAGAGGGATGTCTATCTAAGTGGGAGTTCTTAAGTAATATGATTAATTGAACTTTAATTTATCATGAACTTAGTCCTGGTAGTATTGGCATATCTATGTTGTGGATCAATAGCTCGCATTGTTGCTTTCATATGTTTATTTTGATATGTTCCTAGAGAAAATTGTGTTGAAAGATGTTAGTAGCAATGATGCAGATTGGATCCGTGATCTGAGGTTTATCCTCATTGCTGCACAGAAGAATTATGTCCTTGATGCACCACTAGGTGACGGGCCTATTGCAGGAGCAGATGCAGACGTTATGAACGTTTGGCTAGCTCAATATGATGACTACTTGATAGTTTAGTGCACCATGCTTAACAGCTTAGAATCGGGACTTCAAAGACGTTTTGAACGTCATGGACCATATGAGATGTTCCAGGAGTTGAAGTTAATATTTCAAGCAAATACCCGAGTTGAGAGATATGAAGTCTCCAACAAGTTATATAGCTAAAAGATGGAGGAGAATCGCTCAACTAGTGAGCATGTGCTCAGATTGTCTGGGTACTACAATCGCTTGAATCAAGTGGGAGTTAATCTTCCAGATAAAATAGTGATTGACAAAATTCTCTAGTCACCATCACCAAGTTAGTAGAAGTTTGTGATGAACTATAATATGCAAGGGATGACAAAAGTAATTCCCAAGCTCTTCGTGATGCTGAAATCGACGAAGGTAGAAATCAAGAAAAACATCAAGTGTTGATGGTTAACAAGACCACTAGTTTCAAGAAAAGGGCAAAGGGAACAAGGGGAACTTCAAAAAGAACGGCAAGCAAGTTGCTGCTCAAGTGAAGAAGCCCAAGTCTGGTCCTAAGCCTGAGACTAAGTGCTTCTACTGCAAAGGGACTGGTCACTAGAAGCGGAACTACCCCAAGTGATTGGCGGATGAGAAGGATGGCAAAGTGAACATAAGTATATTCGATATACGTCTTATTGATGTGTACTTTACTAGTGTTTATAGCAACCCCTCAGTATTTGATACTAGTTCAGTTGCTAAGATTAGTAACTCGAAACGGGAGTTGCAGAATAAACAGAGACTATTTAAGGGTGAAGTGACGATGTGTGTTGGAAGTGGTTCCAAGATTGATATGATCATCATCGCACACTCCCTATAATTTCGGGATTAGTGTTGAACCTAAATAAGTGTTATTTGGTGTTTGCGTTCAGCATGAATATGATTTGATCATGTTTATTGTAATACGGTTATTCATTTAAGTAAGAGAATAAATTGTTGTTCTATTTACATGAATAAAACCTTATATGGTTACACACCCAATGAAAATAGTTCGTTGGATCTCGATCGTAGTGATACACATAATCGTAATATTGAAACCAAAAGATGCAAAGTTAATAATGATAGTGCAACTTATTTGTGGCACTGCCGTTTAGGTCATATTGGTGTAAAGCGCATGAAGAAACTCCATGCTGATGGACATTATGAATCAGTTGATGCTTGCGAACCATGCCTCATGGGCAAGATGAGTAAGACTCCGTTCTTTGGAACAATGGAGCGAGCAACAGATTTGTTGAAAATCATACATACTGATGTATGTGGTCCGATGAATATTGAGGCTCGCGACACGTATCATTATTTTCTGATCTTCACAGATGATTTGAGCAGATATGAGTATATCTACTTGATGAAACATAAGTCTGAAACATTTGAAAAGTTCAAAGAATTTCAGATGAAGTGAAAAATCATCGTAACAAGAAAATAAAGTTTCTACGATCTGATCGTAGAGAAGAGTATTTGAGTTACGAGTTTGGCCTTCAGTTAAAAACAATGTGAAATAGTTTCACTACTGACGCCACCTGGAACACCACAATGTAATGGTGTGTCCGAACGTCATAACCGTACTTTATTAGATATGGTGCGATCTATGATGTATCTTACAGATCTACCACTATCGTTTTGGGGTTATGCATTAGAGACAGCTGCATTCACGTTAAATAGGGCACCATCTAAATCCGTTGAGACGACACCGTATGAACTATGGTTTGGCAAGAAACCTAAGCTGTCGTTTCTTAAAGTTTGAGGTTGCAATGCTTATGTGAAAAAGTTTCAACCTGATAAGCTCAAACCCAAATCGGAGAAATGTGTCTTCATAGGATATCCAAAGGAAACTATTGGATACACCTTCCATCACAGATCCGAAGGCAAGACTTTTGTTGCTAAATTCGGGAACTTTCTAGAGAAGGAGTTTCTCTCGAAAGAAGTGAGTGGGAAGAAAGTAGAAAACTTGATAAGGTAATTGTACCTTCTCCCTTATTGGAAAGTAGTTCATCACAAAAATCTGTTCTTGTGACTACTACACCAATTAGTGAGGAAGCTAATGATGATGATCATGTAACTTCAGATCAAGTTACTACCGAATCTCGTAGGTAAACCAGAGTGAGATCTGCACCAGAGTGGTATGGTAATCCTGTTCTGGAGGTCATGTTACTTGACCATGATGAACCTACGAACTATGAGGAAGCGATGATGAGCCCAGATTCCGCGAAATGGTTAGAGGCCATGAAATCTGAGATATGATCCATGTATGAGAACAAAGTTTGGACTTTGGTTGACTTGCCCGATGATCGGCAAGCAATTGAGAATAAATGGATCTTCAAGAGGAAGACGGACGCTGATAGTAGTGTTACTATCTACAAAGCTAGAATTGTCGCAAAAGGTTTTCGACAAGTTCAAGGTGTTGACTACGATGAGAGCTTCTCACTCGTATCTATGCTTGAGTCTGTCAGAATCATGCTAGTAATTGCCGCATTTTATGAAATCTGGCAAATGGATAAACAAAACTGCATTCCTTAATGGATTTATTAAAGAAGAGTTGTATATGATGCAACCAGAAGGTTTTGTCAATCCGAAAGGTGCTAACAAAATGTGCAAGCTCCAGCGATCCATCTATAGACTGGTGCAAGCATCTCGGAGTTGGAATATACGCTTTGATGAGTTGATCAAAGCATATAGTTTTATACAGACTTGCGGTGAAGCCTGTATTTACAAGAAAGTGAGTGGGAGCACTACAGCATTTCTGATAAGTATATGTGAATGACATATTGTTGATCGGAAATAATGTAGAATTATTCTGTAAAGCATAAAGGAGTGTTTGAAAGGATTTTTTTCAAAGAAAGACTTCGGTGAAGCTGCTTACATATTGAGCTCCAAGATCTATAGAGATAGATCAAGACGCTTGATAAGTTTTTTCAATGAGTACATACCTTGGCAAGATTTTGAAGTAGTTCAAAATGGAGCAGTCAAAGAAAGAGTTCTTGCCTGTATTACAAGGTGTGAAGTTGAGTAAGACTCAAAGCCCGACCACAGCAGAAGATAGAAAGAGAATGAAAGTCATTCCCTATGCCTTGGCCATAGGTTCTATAAAGTATGTCATGCTGTATACCAGATCTATTGTATACCCTGCACTGATTTGGCAAGGGAGTACAATAGTGATCTAGGAGTAGATCACTGGACAGCGGTCAGAATTATCCTTAATGAAATAAGGATATGTTTCTCGATTATGGACGTGACAAAAAGGTTCGTCGTAAAGGGTTACGCCGATGCAAGTTTTGACACTAATCTGGATGACTCTAAGTCTCGGTCTAGATACATATTGAAAGTGGGAGCAATTAGCTAGAGTAGCTCCATGCAGAGCATTGTTGACATAGAAATTTATAAAATACATGTGGATCTGAATATGGCAGACCCGTTGACTAAGATCCTCTCACAAGCAAAACATGATCACACCTTAGTACTCTTTGGGTGTTAATCACATAGCGATGTGAACTAGATTACTGAATCTAGTAAACCCTTTGGGTGTTGGTCACATGGCGATGTGAACTATGGGTGTTAATCACATGATGATGTGAACTATCGATGTTAATCACATGGTGATGTGATCTAGATTATTGACTCTAGTGCAAGTGGGAGACTGAAGGAAATATGCCCTAGAGGCAATAATAAAGTTATTATTTATTTCCTTATATCATGATAAATGTTTATTATTCATGCTAGAATTGTAATAACCGGAAACATAATACATGTGTGAATACATAGACAAACAGAGTGTCACTAGTATGCCTCTACTTGACTAGCTTGTTAATCAAAGATGGTTATGTTTCCTAACCATGGACAAAAGAGTTGTTATTTGATTAACGGGATCACATCATTAGATGAATGATCTGATTGACATGACCCATTCCATTAGCTTAGCACCCGATCGTTTAGTATGTTGCTATTGCTTTCTTCATGAATTATACATGTTCCTATGACTATGAGATTATGCAACTCCCGTTTGCCGGAGGAACACTTTGTGTGCTACCAAACATCACAACGTAACTGGGTGATTATAAAGGAGCTCTACAGGTGTCTCCAAAGGTACATGTTGGGTTGGCGTATTTTGAGATTAGGATTTGTCACTCCGATTGTCGGAGAGGTATCTCTGGGCCCTCTCGGTAATGCACATCACTTAAGCCTTGCAAGCATTGCAACTAATGAGTTAGTTGCGGGATGATGTATTATAGAACGAGTAAAGAGACTTGTCGGTAACGAGATTGAACTAGGTATTGGATACCGACGATCGAATCTCGGGCAAGTAACATGCCGATGACAAAGGGAACAACGTATGTTGTTATGCGGTCTGACCGATAAAGATCTTCGTAGAATATGTAGGAGCCAATATGGGCATCCAGGTCCCGCTATTGGTTATTGACCGGAGACATGTCTCGGTCATGTCTACATCGTTCTCGAACCCGTAGGGTCCGCACGCTTAAGGTTTCGATGACAGTTATATTATGAGTTTATGAGTTTTGATGTACCTAAGGAGTTCGGAGTCCCGGAGGAGATCGGGGACATGACGAGGAGTCTCGAAATGGTCGAGACTTAAAGATTGATATATTGAACGACTATATTCGGACATCGGAAAGGTTCCGAGTGATTCGGGTATTTTTCGGAGTACCGGGTAGTTACGGGAGAAGCAATGGGCCTTGATGGGCTTTAGTGGGAAGAGGAGAAAGGGCCAAGGGGCTGCTGTGCCCCCCCTCCCCTCTAGTCCGAATTGGACTAGGGAAAAGGGGGCCGACCACCTCTCCTTCTCATCCACTTCCTTCTCCCTTCCTCCCCTCTTGGTGGACTCCTACTAGGACTTGGAGTCCTAGTAGGACTCCACATCCTGGCCGCACCTAGCCTTGGCCGGCCTCCTACTCCTCCATCCTTTATATACTAAGACAAGGGGCACCCCATGAACACAAGTTGATCTTCGTGATCGTTCCTTAGCCGTGTGCGGTGCCCCCCTCCACCATATTCCACCTCGGTCATATTGTAGCGGTGCTTAGGCGAAGCCCTGCGACGGTAGAACATCAAGATCGTCACCATGCCGTCGTGCTGACGGAATTCCTCCCCGACGCTTTGCTGGATCGGAGCCCGGGGATCGTCATCGAGCTGAACGTGTGCTAGAACTCGGAGGTGCCGTAGTTTCGGTGCTTGATCGGTCGGGCCGTGGAGACGTACGACTACATCAACCAAACGCTTCCGTTGTCGATCTATAAGGGTACGTAGATCACACTCTCCCCTCTCGTTGCTATGCATCACCATGATCTTGTGTGTGCGTAGGAATTTTTTTGAAATTACTACGTTCCCCAACACAATCTCTATGCCATTTTCATGTATGAAGCCTAAAAACTTACCAGCCGACACGCCAAAAGCACATTTGAGTGGGTTCATTTTTAATTCATACCGACACATCCTTTCAAAAGATAATCTTAAATCGGCTAAATGATGATCAAACCCATCCGATTTAACAACAATGTCATCAATATATATATCTAGTACAATGCCTAAAAGATCATGAAAAATTAAATTCATAGCTCGTTGGTATGTAGCACCGGCATTTTTCAACCCAAATGTCATAACGACCCACTCAAATAAACCAAAAAAATCCGGGCAACGAAAAGCAGTCTATCTTGTTCGGCCATAAATATTTGATTATAACCCGTATTACCATTTAAAAAGCTAATCACTTTATGTCTCGATGCATCATTAAATAAGCATGTCGGCTATAAGCATAGGATATTCATCTTTCAGGGTAGCCTTATTCAAATCTCTAAAATCAACACAGATTCTAATATTACCAGTATTTTTCTTTTCCACGGGCACAATATTAGAAACCCAATCTGCATATCTACATGGCTGAATAAACTTAGCTTTTATCAACTGATCAACTTCTTCTTTGATGCGGTCATACAAATTAGGATTGAAACTTCTATGAGATTGTTTATGCGGCCTAAAACCAGATTTAATAGGTAGTCTATCTTCTACTAAATCTCTACTCAAACCGGGCATCTCTGTATAATTCCAAGCAAAGCAATCAACGAATTCTTTAAGTAATAGACATACCTTACTTTTTTGGTCGGCTTTCAAGCTAGCTTTGATGAATGTAGGTCTTGGAATACTTCCATCACCAATATCAATTTATTCAAGTGGGTCAGCCGATGAGAATCCTTGTCCAAGTTTTTCCATGTCATCAAAATCTTCAATTGTTTCATGCATATCTCTCTTTCCAGAACGATACTCCTCCGTGCGTCTTTGCGGCCACTTAATACTATCGTTTTTATTCATCATTTATATAGATAAATCATTAATCCGAGCTACATTAGCCGGCTGTGCATTTATAGGTACAAAACCATCTCTATCAATACTGATATAATCATAGTCCAACAAATCCCTACCGGTCAAACATCGCATCTCACCGTGTTGCCAATCAACCGGCGCATCCGTCAAAGAAATGCATGAAGAATTGTCGGCCTCAATCACCTCCACATCATAATTAACCCACTTAATTAAGCACTGATGTAAGGTAGAAGGGATGCAACAATTTGCATTAATCCAGTCGCATCCCAATATAATATTATACCGGCCTTTGACATCAACAACAAAAAATGCAGTCAGCAATGTTTTGCTTCCGACTGTGAGCTCCATAGAAATAACACCCTTAGCTTCACATAATTCTCCTGAGAACCCGCTAAGTCCCATATTGGTCTTCATTAACTCACTCTATTTTCGGTTCAACTTAGAAAATACCAAAAAGGGCATAATATTAACACCTGCACCACCATCAACAAGCATGCGACCAATAGGCTTACCATCAATGTGATCTCTAATAAATAATGGTTTTAGGTGTTGTCCATGCTTCTCTGGTTTCTCAAATGTAGCATTCTTTGGGCCGAGAACAAGTTCAGCAATTTCAGCCTCGGGCGCGTGAAATTCAGCAGGCAACGCGAACACCATGTTAACATCCATATCAGTAGGTGCGTCTCCATCATTCTCTGAATTTTCAGCAACAATTGTGTCATCCATATTTTTATTTTCCTCCGATGTGATGCGCTTCTCCTTCCAAGCCTTTGTGGGTACCATTGGTTTATCTTGATTGAACCATTTATCGCGTTTCTTCTTAGCTATCTCTTCCTTTTTTGCAATGTCCGCAGTTGTTGTACACGTCGTTTCTGAGTGTGGGTAAGTCCCTTTGGGCACCACTGCGGTGCTGGTTTAGTCCTTGGCGCGACAGACTTAATTTGGCTGCCCCTGGGTCCTTCGACCTATACTGGCATACTTATCTTTTACTAGCAAACATTTTATCTCCGGCCAAAAAAATTCTCTGCTGATCATATACGGTACAGGCATTAAATCCCTGGTCGCTTACATTGCCTGAGTCCCAACGTGTAGATGTACTAGTATTAGACTTGAAACTCCTCGAAGGCAAACTCTTGGACGTTCCTGTGCAACAATTCTTTATGACCAAATCAGCTTGTGTGCAAGCCGATTTAGGCTTCTGAATAGCACGTGAGGATATAGCATTTGGTCCTGCATGCGGGCCATGCCCAGAATTAGTTTGCTTTTCAAATTGATTAAACTAGCCAGCTTGCCACAACTTTACACCGTTACTTTTCTCCTCTGTACCAAGAGCTTCTTTTGAGACACTGCTTGTTTCTGTACAATTGACAACATCTTCATTTGATTGGTGTTCCGCTATTTTTAGACCATGAGCAACATCTAAATCATCTGAGTTTTTTGCCGCTTTAGTTTCAGCATGCTTCACCGGCACCCGCACACCCTTGTGACCACCCTTATAGTTTTTGTCATCTGCATTGCGTACTGGTGATCGACTTCCTCGAATCTCAATGGCATTATGTGATCTAGCTTCCTCATTGAACTGAGCACTTTTCTCATGCACGTTTGTCTGAACATAGGCCTCGGCGGGATCCATCTCGGCTGAAAATAACCTGCTGGCCCTGTAGGATATGGAGCCCAAGGATTAAACCTCCATGGAGGAAACTACGGATACAGAGGAGGTGCACAACCCCAATATGTGGGCTCCATTACAAAATACGGTTGTTGGTCATACACACTTCCTTGCCATTGCTCATGACCGCGAGGTCCGGAAGGAGATCTTGGACGCTTATTACCTCCGAGCCGATTAAACACATTGCTGGTCTTGTGTGAGGTATATTTTTCCAACAACATGCTAACTGTCGGCTTTGGCCTTGGAGCTTGTTTTATTCTACCATTAACTTTCCACACTCCTAGTTCTGGATTTTTTGGTTTGATCATCCTTGGAGGAGCATTGTTATCAACAATATTTTTCTCTCTTGCAGATTCGGTCTGATCCGACCGAATAAGCATTTTTTTACTCTCAAGCTCGACCACATTGATAGGAAAAGGGTCGCTGTCGAGCTTCAACTTAGAACCTTCTGTAAACGTCAATTGTCCTTCATTGATGGCCGATTTCACCTGTCGACGAAACATGTTACAATCATTAGTAGCATGAGAAAAAGAATTGTGCCACTTACAATAAGCTCTTCTACCCAATTCTTCTGGAGGTGGAATTACATGACCCTGCCTCACTCTAATTAATTATTTTGCAGTAACATATCAGAAAAATTATCACACTTGCTTACTGTCGTGGTTCTAAGCCTGACAGTAGAGTGGGGGGTAGGTATGGAGAGGCAAGGTCCTAGCTATGGAGAGGTTGTAAGCACAAAGGATGTACGAGTTCAGGCCCTTCTCGGAAGAAGTAACAGCCCTACGTCTCGGAGCCCGGAGGCGGTAGAGTGGATTATGAATGTATGGATTACAAGGTGCCGAACCCCTCTGCCTGTGGAGGGGGGTGGCTTATATAGAGTGCGCCAGGACCCCAGCCAGCCCACGTAGGAGAGGGTTTAAGGTGAGTTAAGTCTGGGGTGTTACTGGTAACGCCCCACATAAAGTGCCTTTACTATCATAAAGTCTACTTGATTACAGGCCGCTGCGGTGCAGAGTGCCTCTTGACCTCCTGGTGGTCGAGTGAGTCTTCGTGGTCGAGTCCTTCAGGCCACTCGAGTGAATCCTCGTTGGTCGACTGGAAGGCGACCTCTTCTAAGGATGTTCTAGGGTAAGTTACTTGGAACAGGTCCATGACCCTACCCTAGGTACATAACCCCATCATTAGCCCCCGAATGGATTGAGGCTTCGAGTGAAGAAGGAGTTGATGTCGTTTCCGATTAACCTTTGCGCTCTAGTTGTGCGTTGTTCTGGATCAAAGAATCTCTTCGTTGACAGGGAGCAATTTGCCTTCGGTCGACTCGATCCATTCTATTTTTGCGTCGAGTGATCTTTCGAGCTTCGACGATCTCCGAGCGACGGATCGCCGGAAACACCGCGTCTGACAGACTGATTTGTTGCTCGCGGATTCCGCGGGATGCGAAATTTGGGGGCGCGCGCGAAGCGGGACAGACCGCGGCGTTCGGATGGGACGGGGCATAGACGCCTCGATCTCCGCGCCGCCTTTTTCGCCACGTATCCAGTCTCCATAACTGCTCCCAGATATGATTAGATCGACCGGGCCCACATGTCAGCCACTCGGAAGGGAC
Source organism: Triticum aestivum (assembly GCF_018294505.1). Lineage (NCBI taxonomy): Eukaryota > Viridiplantae > Streptophyta > Magnoliopsida > Poales > Poaceae > Triticum > Triticum aestivum. The sequence continues at coordinate 710,741,537 of NC_057806.1, forward strand.
CTTATAAATGTGCCCGGCGAGGATTTCTGTGCTGCGCCTCAGCATTCTCCCTCTCTCCCTCTGCTCTTCTCAGCGTGCTCGCTCTCGCCCCCGCACCACTTCCCTTCGCGCATCCCACCGGCGACCATGGCCAAGGAGAAGACGGCAGCGCTGGAGCGTGCCAAGAAGGCGTCGGCATCGGAGAAGGTGAAGGGGAGATCCACCAGCCGCAGAGGGTCCTCGTCCAGATCCCGCCTGCCGAAAGGCTGGGTCCAAGGAGACTGGATCCAGTCGACCATCACGGAGAAGGACCTCCTCGACATGGCCAACGAGGGCTTGATCCCTCATGGAGCTGCGAGGTTGCCGGGGAAGGAGTGGCAGCCACAGCCGGAAGAGGGTGAGTGTGTGCTTTTGGCCACTCATGTTGATCGTGGGTTTTCCTTGCCGCCAAGCATTTTCTTCCGTGGCTTCTTGAATTTCTTTGGAGCGCAGCTCCACCACTTTACCCCAAACTCCATTGCCTATCTTGCTGCATTCGTGTCCATGTGTGAGGGTTTCTTGGGCTGTCGACCGCACTGGGGTTTGTTCAAACGTATCTTCACGTGTCGCTCTCAGACCGTGAAGAAGGCGAGCCCAGGTGATGAGAAAACCCGAGTCGTCCAAATGTGCGGGGGCCTGGGGATTCAGGTGAGGAATAATAGCACCTTCCCGCCCATGACCTTTCCCGAGTCCGTCAGAGGCTGGCAGTCGACTTGGTTCTACTGCCAGGTCCAGTCGACGCCAGGGCAGTCGAGTGGACTCCCTCCGTTTACCATGGACCGAGTGAACAAGCCCTCCCCTCTGAAGCTGATTCCGGAGGAGAAAGCCGACGTGAAGATGTTGATGGAGCGCGTGGTGCAGTTGGTTCGGGAGGGGGTGACGGGCATGGATCTTCTGGAGGTCTTCCTCAGGCGTCGCATCCAACCCCTTCAATTCCGGAGCCACTGCATGTGGTTGTACTGTGGGACCGAAGACGAGACTAGAGTCCATCCAGAAGAAGTCGACGATGTCACTCTGGAAAGATGGATGGTAGCCGTTACCGGAAACAGGACAACCCGCGCGGAGCCAGAAGGATTCCTCCACTCGACCACAACAGCGACCCAAACAAGGTACACTTGCTCTGCTCTCCACTGTGTCCTTGTCGTATTCATTTCTGCTAACCCTGCCGACTGGTCGACTGATCCTTGTTTGGGCATCTGCTAGGCCCTCACCGAGCTGTACTCGATGCCCAATGGGGCACAAGCTTCGACTGAGGAAGGCGAGGCGAGCGGGGCGAGCGAGCGGGGCGAGAGCCAGGAAGAGGAGGAATGGGACTCGGATGCTGCAGGGGATGATGACGACGATGATGATGATGAAGGTGATGAAGATGACATCGAGGACGAGGAAGAAGAGGAGGAGGAGGTCGTTCCACCGCGCTCAGAAAGGCGGTCGAAGCTTGTCCACGACCCTTCGACCGAACGTGGTAAGGGGTTGCGACCGCCACTCAGTCGACCAAGCACCCTCGGACCACCTCTCCGGCGCCGACTGAAAAGGCGCCGAAGCAGCCCAGGGCGGCCTCATCGAAGCCGACCAAGCTCCTGCCGAAGATGAAGGTGTCCATCCCCACCATATCAGGGTAATTGTGTTGCTCATATTTTCTTATTCTGTGCGAACTTTATCTCTGGTCGACGCTGAGGTTAGTCGACTGATCCTTTGGAGTTGCAGTGCTGCTACTTCTGAGACCTCGGCCCGGGCCGATGACCACGAGATGGAGGATGCAGCAACTTCGAATCCAGGTACTGTGTTCTTAATACCATTCTTAGTCGACTGACTCGCGATCTCTGATCCTGATCCTTCTCCGCAGCTCCACCCAACACTGTTATCGATCTTCCTGATGATGATGAGGATGAAGAGCCGCTGAAGCACAGGAGGAGTCGGAAAGCGTCCGCCAGTAAGGTGCCTCAGGATGTGCCGGCGCCTGAAATTCTGACTGTGGAGGAAGAGAACACCACTCGACACACGGTGTCCTTCGCGAATCCACTGACGAGTGCTCAGCAGCCTTCCCTCTTCACGACGCACCACGTCCCAGAGGACCAAGCTGGCGCAGCGAAGGAGGCGATACGCCAGGCGGGACTCATGATGGAGCAGCTGAAGACCATCCGGGACGCGAGCCAGGCAGCTTATGACGCCAGTTCTGCCCTCCAAAGCAATGTCCAGGTCAGTCGACCGCTGTTTGTTCTGTTGGATATGCTACCAAAAACTTTTCTTTTCCGGAATTTATATTAGTCACCCACTGGGTGTGTCGAATAAACTCCGTGTTAGCGGGGGCACGCTGAGTGCACCCGCTGGGTGTAGTCCCCAAGGCTAAGGTCGACTGCTGGCAGTCGGCCTTAGGCTTTATGATGTCAATCTTTCTGCCAGTCGACTGGTCGACTGGATTTCGCAAACCGGTGGGGGCACGCTGAGTGCACCCACTGGGTGTAGTCCCCAAGGCTAAGGTCGACTGCTGGCAGTCGGCCTTAGGCTTTATGATGTCAATCTTTCTGTCAGTCGACTGGTCGACTGGATTTCGCAAACCGGTGGGGGCACGCTGAGTGCACCCACTGGGTGTAGTCCCCAAGGCTAAGGTCGACTGCTGGCAGTCGGCCTTAGGCTTTATGATGTCAATCTTTCTGTCAGTCGACTGGATTTCACAAACCGGTGGGGGCACGCTGAGTGCACCCACTGGGTGTAGTCCCCGAGACTACGGTCGAATGCTTGTATTCGGCTGTAGTCTTAGAAACGTGTGTTTTTCCCTTTTTCACTCGGAAGTGAATTACATTTGACGTTTAGTCGATTGGTTCTTCGCAGAACTCCTGTGATCTTGTGGCTCGCTACTCAGAGCTGGAACAAAAACATACTCAAGTCGAGCTGAGCTTGAAGCTGGTTCAGGAGAAGCTGACAAAGGCAAAGGAGGAGACCGAAGGTATGTTTGGTGAGACCCTGACGACTGCTTTTCCCCTTGCTTGTTTCGGCATCTGATCTCGCTGTAACTTGCAGGTAAGGTAAGGGAGGCCCAGCAGAAGAAAGACCTTGAGCTAGCTGAGAAGATCAAGCTTGCTGACGAGAAGTTGGCTTCAGTCACCAAGCTCGAACAAGACAATACCAATCTGAAAACTGCTCTTGAGATTGCCAACAAGGAGGTCAGTCGACTGAGAACTGACAAAGCTGCCCTGACCGACCAAGTCAGCAAATTGACTGAGAAGAAAACTGAACTGGAGGCCTTCCTGAGTGGCCTTGCCAAGAAGCTGTTTCTTATGCTTGAAGGTAAACCTCCATGTTTGGCAAATATTTCCAATTGTGGCTTTTTCCATTCGACTATCTCCTTGACTTAGTGATCACCCTTGCAGAATTTTGTCAAAACTTTGAAGAAGAAACCAGCCGATTGGAGCCAAACCTTGACCCCGTCAACTCTCCGGTGAACGACGAAGTTGCCATGGATGTTTTCCGACTGGAGTCTCGTGTTGCAGCTGTCGTGGACTATCTCGCAAGGCTGAAGGCCGCCACATCTCGCATCGACTCGACGCTCTGGCCTGAGGAGACACTTCAGAATGACCTTGAGTCGCTGATGGCCCGCTTGAACGCGATCCCTGGTCGAGTGCAGGAGTGGAAGAAGTCCTCGGCTCGGTGTGGCGCAGATGTCGCTCTGTGTCTGGCCCGAGTCCACTGCAAAGATGCGCGAGAAGAGAAGCTGGCGGCCCTTCGGGTGGCCAACACCAAGAAGCACGACTTCAGGTCCTTTATGGAGACTTTCCTTGCAGCTGCCACTCGGATCGCTGACGGAATTGACCTTGATGAATTTGTTGCACCTTCCAGCCCTCCACAGGAGGGGTAAAAAACTTCTTCTGGCTCGACACTTTAAATTTGCCTCGGTATGCCGAGTGGAATTGTAACCGACAAACCTTAACAGGCTTGACGCCTGAGCACTTTCGGTTCCTTTAGATATCGATTCAAACTTGAATTTGGCGCTTGAATATGATTGCCTTCGGCTCGGAATGTCTTTTGCAGGTTCAAAGCAAGGTGCCTGTACCGCAATCGACTTATTCTTTAGTCCACTTAGGCGAGCACTGGGCTGCAGCTAAGCCTCCGAGTGAGAGGGTTGCTCTTCACTCGGTAGGATTTTTGTAACTTAGGCGAGCACAGGGCTGCAGCTAAGCCCCCGAGTGAGAGGGTTGCTCTTCACTCGGTAGGATTTTTATAACTTAGGCGAGCACGAGGCTGCAGCTAAGCCTCCGAGTGAGAGGGTTGCTCTTCACTCGGTAGGATTTTATAACTTAGGCGAGCACGAGGCTGCAGCTAAGCCTCGAGTGGGAGGATTGCTCTTCACTCGGTAGGATTTTGATAACTTAGGCGAGCACATGGCTGCAGCTAAGCCCCCGAGTGAGAGGATTGCTCTTCACTCGGTAGGATTTTGATAACTTAGGCGAGTGCTTGGACTGCAGCTAAGCCCCCGAATGAGAGGGTTGCCCTTCACTCGGTAGGATTTTTATAACTTAGGCGAGTGCTTGGACTGCAGCTAAGCCTCCGAGTGGAAGGCTGGCTTACCACTCGGTAGGATTTTGATAAACTTAGGCGAGTCCTTGGACTGCAGCTAAGCCCCCGAGTGTGAGGGTTGCTCTCCACTCGGTAGGATTTTTATAACTTAGGCGAGTGCTTGGACTGCGGCTAAGCCTCCGAGTGGAAGGCTGGCTTACCACTCGGTAGGATTTTGATAAACTTAGGCGAGTCCTTGGACTGCAGCTAAGCTCCGAGTGGAAGGTTGGCTTACCACTCGGTAGGATTTTGATAAACTTAGGCGAGTGCTTGCACTGCAGCTAAGCCTCCGAGTGGAAGGCTGGCTTACCACTCGGTAGGATTTTGATAAACTTAGGCGAGTCCTTGGACTGCAGCTAAGCCCCCGAGTGGAAGGCTGGCTTACCACTCGGTAGGATTTTGATAAACTTAGGCGAAACGGATTCGCAGCTAAGCCTCCAAGTGAGAGTCTGGCTCACCACTCGGTAGGATTTTTACAAACTTAGGCGAAACGGATTCGCGGCTAAGTCACCCACTGAGGGGGAGTTTTTATGTGGACAAAATAAAAAGTGACAGAAATTATGGAGGAACTATGACACTATTATTTTGAGGTCCATGAGCTACAGAAGTACTTTATTGCAACTCATCCGAGTGATAAAGCTTAAGTGTAAAATGGGCGGAGTAGCTCCGCGTTCCAAGCTCGGGGCTCGTCGATATTATGCTCGACGTTGTAAAGATGGTACGCCCCGTTGTGGAGAACCTTGGTGACGATGAAGGGGCCTTCCCAAGAAGGAGCAAGCTTGTGTGGTTTGTGCTGATCCACTCGGAGAACCAAATCCCCTTCCTGGAAGGCTCGACCTCTCACATTTCGGGCGTGGAAACGGCGCAGATCTTGTTGGTAGATGGTCGACCGGATCAGAGCCATCTCCCTTTCTTCCTCTAAAAGGTCGACTGCGTCCTGCCGCGCTTGTTCAGCTTCTGCTTCGTTGTAGATTTCGACTCGGGGAGCATTATGCAGAAGATCACTTGGTAAGACCGCTTCGGCTCCGTAGACCAAGAAGAATGGAGTTCTTCCGGTCGACCGATTAGGTGTGGTCCGCAGTCCCCAGAGTACAGAGGGAAGTTCATCGACCCAAGCTCCAGCTGCGTGTTTGAGATCACGCATCAGTCGAGGCTTCAATCCCTTAAGAATCAGTCCATTAGCTCGTTCTGCTTGTCCATTCGACTGCGGATGGGCGACTGAAGCGTAGTCGACCCGTGTGCCCTGGGAGTCGCAGAAAGCTCTGAATTCCTCTGAGTCGAAGTTCGACCCATTATCCGTAATGATGTTGTGCGGAACTCCATATCTGAATATTAGTTCTCTGATGAAGCTAACAGCAGTACCGGAGTCAAGGCTCTTGATTGGTTTAGCCTCGATCCACTTGGTGAACTTGTCGACTGCCACCAGTACATGCGTGAAACCGCTTCGTCCTGTTCTCAAAGGACCGACCATGTCCAGCCCCCAAACTGCAAAAGGCCAGACGAGTGGGATGGTCTTCAAAGCTGACGCGGGCTTGTGCGACATATTCGAGTAGAACTGACATCCCTCGCACTTATCCACTATCTCCTTTGCCATCCATTCGCCTTGGGCCAGTAAAATCCGGCTCGGTATGCTTTGGCCACGATGGTCCGAGAGGACGCATGATGACCACAGGTCCCCGAGTGAATATCATTGAGGATGAGTCGACCTTCTTCTGGTGTTATGCACTTCTGACCGACTCCAGTCGCACTTTCTCTGTATAATTGTCCTTTGATTACGGTAAAGGCCTTAGATCGACGGACGATCTGTCGAGCCTCTTCCTCATCCTCCGGAAGCTCTTTCCTCAAGATATATGCGACATACGGAATCGTCCAGTCGGGAATGACCACCAAAACCTCCATGATCAAGTCGACCACTGCTGGGACTTCAACTTCAGTCGGATCTGTGGCGCTCTTGGGCTGTGGAGTTTCTTCGGTGAAAGGATCTTCTTTGACTGACGGAGTGTGTATATGCTCCAAGAACACACCACTCGGAATGGCTTCTCTCTTGGAACCTATCTTTGCTAGATCATCAGCTGCTTGATTTTTCAGTCGGGGTATATGATGGAGCTCCAACCCCTCGAACTTTTTCTCCAGCTTCCTCACTGCACTGCAGTATCCAGTCATGGCTGGGCTTCTCACGTCCCACTCTTTCATCACCTGATTGACCACTAAATCCGAGTCGCCGTAGACCATTAGGCGACGGACGCCGAGTGAAATGGCCATGCGCAACCCATATAGGAGGGCCTCATATTCTGCCTCATTGTTGGAGGAATCAAAGTGAATCTGGAGCACATATCTGAGCTTATCTCCTCTGGGGGAAACCAGGACAACCCCAGCCCCGGAACCATTCAACATCTTAGAGCCATCGAAAAACATGGTCCAATGCTCCGAGTGAACTTCAGTCGGCTGCTGTTGTTCAATCCACTCGGCGAGGAAATCTGCTATCGCCTGGGACTTAATGGATTTCTTTGCCTCAAACTTGATATCAAGGGGAAGAAGTTCAATCGCCCATTTGGCCACTCGACCAGTTGCATCTCTGTTGTGCAAAATCTCTGATAGTGGAGCGTCGCTGACGACTGTGATGGAATGGTCAGAGAAATAATGAGCAACCTTCTTTGTGGTCATGTATATTCCATACACAAGCTTCTGATAATGAGGATATCTCTGCTTGGATGGAGTCAAGACTTCAGACAAATAATACACTGGGCGCTGAACTTTGAGAGCCTTTCCTTCTTCTTCCCGCTCGACCGTTAGCACAGTACTGACGACTTGTCCTGTGGCTGCGATGTAGAGCAACAGAGGCTCTTTGCTGATTGGAGCAGCAAGCACCGGCTGGGTGGAGAGCAGAGCTTTTAGCTCGGCAAACGCTGCATCAGCTTCTGGAGTCCACTCGAATTTGTCAGCCTTCTTCATCAGTCGGTAAAGAGGCAGTGCCTTTTCACCGAGTCGTGAGATGAATCGACTTAATGCGACCAAGCATCCAGTAAGCTTCTGGACATCGTGCACTCGCACAGGGCGTTTCATTCGGAGAATAGTGCCAATCTTCTCTGGGTTAGCGTCGATTCCCCGTTCGGAAACGAGAAAACCGAGTAACTTGCCACCAGGAACTCCAAATGTGCACTTTGATGGATTGAGCTTGATATCATACCTTCTGAGGTTGGCAAATGTTTCGGCGAGGTCAGCGAGCAGGTCGGAACCTTTTCGTGACTTGACAACAATATCATCCATATAAGCTTCCACATTCCGACTGATTTGGGTGAGTAGACACTTCTGGATCATTCGCATAAATGTGGCTCCGGCATTCTTGAGGCCGAATGGCATGGTGATATAGCAGAAGCACCCGAATGGAGTGATGAAAGCTGTTTTTACCTCATCGGGCCCGTACAGACGGATCTGGTGGTACCCGGAGTAAGCATCTAAAAAAGACAACCTCTCGCATCCCGCGGTCGAGTCAACAATTTGATCTATGCGAGGGAGAGGAAAGTGATCTTTCGGGCAGGCCCGGTTGATGTGCTTGAAATCAATGCACATTCGGAGCGACTTGTCCTTCTTAGGAACCATGACGACATTAGCGAGCCACTCGGAGTGGAATATCTCCCGGATAAATCCTGCCGCCAACAGTCGAGCCACTTCTTCACCGATGGCCTTTCTCTTCTGGACGGCGGACCGCCGAAGATGCTCTTTGACTGGTTTTGCAGACGAGTCGACTCTTAGGCGATGCTCAGCCAGTCCCCTGGGAACACCTGGCATGTCAGCGGGCTTCCATGCAAAAATGTCCCAGTTCTCACGGAGGAACTTGATGAGCGCTTCTTCCTATTTTGGGTCGAGTGTTGTGGAGATGCGGGTCGGAGCTGCTTCGGGGTCGGTCGGGTGAATGTGAACAGGCTTCGTCTCACCGGACGACTGGAATGCAGACTCTGTGGCGGGCTTCTTGGATCGCAGTAAGTCACTCGGATCTGCGTTTTGCTTGTATTCTTCGAACTCGACCGCTGTCACTTGGGAATCGGCAATCTTGGAGCCCTTCTGAAAGCACTCCTCCGCCTTTTTCCTATCACCGGCGACAGTGATCACACCTTTGGGACCGGGCATCTTCAATTTGAGGTACACGTAACATGGTCGAGCCATGAACCGTGCATAGGCTGGTCTCCCCAAAATGGCATGATATGCACTTTGAAAATCCACGACCTCAAACGTCAACTTTTCTTTGCGAAAATGCTTCGAATCACCAAACACTACGTCCAAAGCTATCTGGCCGAGTGACTCGGCCTTCTTCCCTGGTATAACTCCATGAAAGCTCATGTTACTAGTGCTCAGTCGGGACATCGGAATGCCCATACCTTTCAGTGTGTCTGCATACAGTAAGTTCAGCCCACTTCCACCATCCATCAGCACCTTTGTCAGTCGAGTGCCTTCGACAACTGGATCGACCACCAAAGCTTGCCTCCCGGGGGTGGCAATATGAGTCGGGTGATCAGATTGGTCGAATGTGATGGGTGTTTGAGACCACTTCAGATAATTTGCCTTTGCTGGGGCAACCATGTTCACCTCTCGGTTAATCACTTTCAGTCGACTTCTGCTTTCCACATCAGCAAAGATCATCAGAGTGGAGTTGATATGCGGATATCCTCCCTCACTGTCCTCTTTGTCTTCGGCCTTGTCCGACTCCTTCTCCTTGTCCTTAGACTGTTTTCCCTGAAACTGCTGGATCAGGAGTCGACATTGACGAGTGGTGTGCTTTGGGTAAATGATATTCCCCTCTTCATCTTTCTTCGTGTGAATGTGACATGGCATATCCATCACGTCGTTCCCTTCTTTATCCTTTACCTTCTTGGGGTTCCAGGATCCTTTTGGTTTCCCCTTAAACTTTCCTTGAGTCACGGCCAGAGCCTCTCCAGGAGCTGCCGGTTCAGCCTTCCGCTTCTGTTTCCGACTGGTGTTTCCTTTTTCCGACTGACTCGGCTTGTGCTTGCCGCTTCGGAGTCGGTCTTCTTCTTCGCCGTTGGCGTACTTGGTAGCAATCTCCATCATCCGACTCAAGGTCATGTCACCGGTTCGACCAAATTTCAAACTCAGTTCTCTGTTCTTGACGCCGTCTTTGAAGGCGCATACTGCCTGATGATCAGAGACATTTTCCACAGTGTGGTGCAAAGTGATCCACCTCTGAATATACTCTCTGAGAGTCTCATTAGTTTTCTGCACGCAGACTTGCAACTCTGTCAATCCCGCTGGTCGCTTGCAAGTCCCTTCAAACGTTCTGACGAACACTCGGGACAGATCTTCCCAAGTGTAAATGCTGCTAGGAGGCAATTGAGTCAACCATGCCCTGGCAGAACCTTCCAACATGAGGGGCAAATGCTTCATGGCCACCTCGTCGTTCCCACCACCGATCTGAACTACCACTCAGTAGTCTTCAAGCCAAGTTTCAGGCTTAGACTCACCAGTGAACTTGCTGACTCCTGTTGCCAACCTGAAATTGGGGGGGATAACTGCGGCTCTGATAGCTCTGCTGAAACATTCAGGACCAGAAACATGTACTCGACTGCTCGTGGGCACATCTCTGTCGAGTGCGCCTCGATGGGCTCTGTTCCGGTCGACCAACCCTTGCACGATAATGGATCGCGCGTCGAAGCCTGGCTCTCTGGGGTCAACTGGAACCCTATGCCCTGTACTGTACTGACGCCTATCATCTGGCTGCCGAGGAGCGTAAGACCCACCCCTCGGAGGGGAATAGGGCACTCGACGCCTATCATCTCGGTCGAGTCTGTTGCCATATTGATCTCGCCGATTCTCACGCCCTTCGCGCCGCGGAGGCGATCTGGGGCTGTGAGCCGACTGAACCGTATTCACAGTGACAGATCGACTGTGAATTCTGTTGCGCGACTGAGACACGGCTGAATTCTGATCTCCTGCTGCCCGGAGCAGATCCCTGATCTGCAGCAAACCTCTGCCAGCTTCTGACTGCGAAGGCTGAATGGACTCTGCTATACGGGTCGCAGCTGCTAAATTCTGAATTGGGGTTCGATATACCTGAGTCGGCGGGAAGAGTTGACGTCGACTGGTGTCGGGAACTCGTTGCCGCGCGCGCTCGTCGAGTGCTCGCTGAAGGTTCTCCAGTCGAGTGCGCTCGGCCAAATTGGCCAGACGCGCCTCCTCCAAGGCACGAGCCTCGGGGGTTTCTCCTGCGATGGGAATACGCAGGGGATCCTCGTTCCTGCGGCGAAGCTCTTCTCTTTGCAGAGAGTCGAGTGGCTCGGGCTGGTACTCTTCGTAGTCTCGTGCAGGGTCGCCGCCGTCACCTGCTCCACCACCACGAGCGAAGCCAGGAGGGCTGTGGGGCCCGTCGACCATCAAGATTTCCGCCGCTGGATCACTGCTACCGCACTCGGATGCAGTCTCTCCGGAGCCAGTCGACTGATCGAACAAGCCGTAGAGAGATTCGTTAGGCTCGATTGCCGCAACTTGTGTAGTGGCCGATTGGCGAGCCACCGCGTGACTCACCCATCGCTGAAGCCTCGACCGGCCTGAGCGCTTGCGCTGGCGGGAGACCGGGAGGGTGGACGATGGAGGAGCCGACCGATACTGGGTCGACGGTTGCCGCAGCAGAACACCGCGGACACATGCGCGAAAATGCGTCGCACCGCGGACGGGGAGCGCATCTACGTCGAGTGGAGCCTCCTGGAGCCATGCGGAGTCGTCGGCGATGAAGGTGAGAGTGCCGAGACGGATCTCTTGACCCTCGACCAAAATTCCAGCAGACACCATGATGAAAGTACTCGGAAGAATCGCAACTTCTCCACAAAATCGCTAAAACACCTGCCCCACGGTGGGCGCCAACTGTCGTGGTTCTAAGCCTGACAGTAGAGTGGGGGTAGGTATGGAGAGGCAAGGTCCTAGCTATGGAGAGGTTGTAAGCACAAAGGATGTACGAGTTCAGGCCCTTCTCGGAAGAAGTAACAGCCCTACGTCTCGGAGCCCGGAGGCGGTAGAGTGGATTATGAATGTATGGATTACAAGGTGCCGAACCCCTCTGCCTGTGGAGGGGGGTGGCTTATATAGAGTGCGCCAGGACCCCAGCCAGCCCACGTAGGAGAGGGTTTAAGGTGAGTTAAGTCTGGGGTGTTACTGGTAACGCCCCACATAAAGTGCCTTTACTATCATAAAGTCTACTTGATTACAGGCCGCTGCGGTGCAGAGTGCCTCTTGACCTCCTGGTGGTCGAGTGAGTCTTCGTGGTCGAGTCCTTCAGGCCAGTCGAGTGAATCCTCGTTGGTCGACTGGAAGGCGACCTCTTCTAAGGATGTTCTAGGGTAAGTTACTTGGAACAGGTCCATGACCCTACCCTAGGTACATAACCCCATCATTAGCCCCCGAATGGATTGAGGCTTCGAGTGAAGAAGGAGTTGATGTCGTTTCTGATTAACCTTTGCGCTCTAGTTGTGCGTTGTTCTGGATCAAAGAATCTCTTCGTTGACAGGGAGCAATTTGCCTTCGGTCGACTCGATCCATTCTATTTTTGCGTCGAGTGATCTTTCGAGCTTCGACGATCTCCGAGCGACGGATCGCCGGAAACACCGCGTCTGACAGACTGATTTGTTGCTCGCGGATTCCGCGGGATGCGAAATTTGGGGGCGCGCGCGAAGCGGGACAGACCGCGGCGTTCGGATGGGACGGGGCATAGACGCCTCGATCTCCGCGCCGCCTTTTTCGCCACGTATCCAGTCTCCATAACTGCTCCCAGATATGATTAGATCGACCGGGCCCACATGTCAGCCACTCGGAAGGGACCTTATAAATGTGCCCGGCGAGGATTTCTGTGCTGCGCCTCAGCATTCTCCCTCTCTCCCTCTGCTCTTCTCAGCGTGCTCGCTCTCGCCCCCGCACCACTTCCCTTCGCGCATCCCACCGGCGACCATGGCCAAGGAGAAGACGGCAGCGCTGGAGCGTGCCAAGAAGGCGTCGGCATCGGAGCGATGTAAACCAAGTAAATGCAGTACCGGATAAAGATAAAGGAAATAATTTTAATCTAAAAACATCCGATGTGCCGACCTGGCTACATTGTGCTAAAAATTGTCCTACATGCTCAAAAGTAGATCTACCATCTTCCCCCGTGAATTTAACAAAATCTGGAATTCTAAAACCACGAGGATATGGTGTCGAGTCAAAGTAATCAGGGTATGGTTTTTGATATGCACGTGCTCTACCCTTAGGTTCTAAACCAATTTCTCTAAGTATACTAGCAAGTTGAACTTTAATATTATCATTGGGCTATAGAGAACTGGCTTGTGGAGCATATGGAACACAAGCACGTGGTGGAAATTCCAGTAAAGAAATTGGAGCATGTGAAGTTTGCAACAGAGACCCACTAAAATATGAATCAGGTACCAGCCCATATGGAACCCCGGTACCGACAAGCGGCAGTGGTGGCGTACTATATGCCACTATCAGGTAACTAGGCTACTGCATATTAGAATTAAACCCAAAACTTCAGTTATTGCTATTGTGATTTTCTGGAACCGAAGTCGAAACAATAGGAGCAGTAGTACTAGGAACAAAATTATTAGCCTAACTACCAACATAGTCCCGGCCATCCAGATTATCGTTTAAAGGGACATGAGGCTGCATAGCATTAGCCGATGCACTAGGCCTATGTATATTAATTGGCAAATTGTTAAATATGCTACTGTCTCGTGGCATCGGTCTTTTTCCAGAATACTCATCATTTACTTGTAGCACTAATGAGCGTACATGACCAGGTAGACAATTTTCAAGATCTTTATTAAACTGCACCATAAATTCTTCAAGTCTATTAGCTACTGCCCGAGTAATTGTACGTGTCGTATTTTCCATATCAGAACCATATTTACTAGCTACGGACACATCAATTAGATGAGCAATTTCTTCGGTTGAGTTTTTTACCTGAGTGTTGAACGCATCGGAAGGGCTCAGAACTACCTTTTTGACGACGCCGTTCCTCGTTTTTGCGTATCCAGCCAACTTTAGCTTCAACATCTCAACCTTTTCTTTCTCAAGCTCCTCTTTAAGCTCGCGCCGATCATCTTCCGACAGATCGTCGAGTGTGACGGCAATCACGTTCTCCGAGTCGATGTCGCTCCCATTCTTGGACTCGGTACTCATCGTGTAACTCTTCTTCTTCTCGTCCCCAGCGGAATCGCCAATTATGTTGGCACACTGATACATCTCCGTCGTATCTATAATTTTTTATTGTTCCATGCCAATATTATTCAACTTTCATATACTTTTGGGCAACTTTTTATATTATTTTTGGGACTAACATATTAATCCAGTGCCAGTTCCTGTCTGTTGCATGTTTTTGGTTTCGCGGAATATCCATATCAAACGGAGTCCAAACGGGATAAAAACGGACGGAGCTTATTTTTGGAAAATATGGAAAATTCGGAAGGAAAATCAACGCGAACCAGTGCCCGAGGTGGTCATGAGGCAGGGGGCGCCCCCCCTAGGGCGCCCCCCTATCCTCGTGAGCCCACCGTAAGGCGGTTGACACTCTTCTTTTGCCGCAAGAAAGCTAATATTCGGAAAAAAATCACGGCGAAGGTTTCAGGCCAATCGGAGTTACGGATCTCCATATATATACGAAACGGTGAAACAGAGCCAGAATAGAACGCAGAACCAGAGAGAAACAGAGAGATAGATCCAATCTCGGAGGGGCTCTCGCCCCTCCCATGCCATGGAGGCCAAGGACCAGAGGGGAAACCCTTCTCCCATCTAGGGAGGAGGTCAAGGAAGAAGAGGAAGAAGGGGGCCCCTCTCCCCCTCTCCTCCGGTGGCGCCGGAACGCCGCCGTGGCCATCATCATCATCACCGCGATCTTCACCAACACCTCCGCCATCTTCACCAACATCTCCATCACCTTCCCCCCTCTATCTACAGCGGTCCACTCTCCCGCAACCCGTTGTACCCTCTACTTGAACATGGTGCTTTATGCTTCATATTATTATCCAATGATGTGTTGCCATCCTATGATGTCTGAGTAGATTTTCGTTGTCCTATCGGTGGTTGATGAATTGCTATGATTGATTTAATTTGCTTGTGGTTATGTTGCTGTCCTTTGGTGCCCATCATATGATGCGCGCGTGGATCACACCATAGGGTTAGTTGTATGTTGATAGGACTATGTATTGGAGGGCAAGAGTGACAGAAGCTTCAACCTAGCATAGAAATTGATGCATACGGGATTGAAGAGGGACCAATATATCTTAATGCTATGGTTGGGTTTTACCTTAATGAACATTACTAGTTGTGGATGCTTGCTAATATTTCCAATCATAAGTGCATAGAATTCCAAGTAAGGGATGACATGCTAGCAGTGGCCTCTCCCACATAATACTTGCTATCGGTCTAGTAAAGTAGTCAATTGCTTAAGGGACAATTTCGCAACTCCTACCACCACTTTTCCACACTCGCTATATTTACTTTAGTTGCTTCTTGACCTTAACAGCCCCTAGTTTTATTTTCGTGCTCTTTACTTTCTTACAAGCCTTTCCAACAACACCTACAAAGTACTTCTAGTTTCATACTTGTTCTAGGTAAAGCGAACATCAAGCGTGTGTAGAGTTGTATCGGTGGTCGATAGAACTTGAGGGAATATTTGTTCTACCTTTAGCTCCTCGTTGGGTTCGACACTCTTACTTATCGAAAACTGTTGCGATCCCCTATACTTGTGGGTTATCAAGACCTTTTTCTGGCGCCGTTGTCGGGGAGCAATAGCGTGGGGTGAATATTCTAGTGTGTGCTTGTTTGCTTTATCACTAAGTAATTTTTATTTGCTGTTCTTAGTTGTTTTCTATTTTCAGTTATGGGTAGGAAACGCAAAATACCAAAAAAATTAGTTGTACCTACTGAACCAATGGTTGAAGAACCAATCAAAATCTATCACACTGCTGAAGCTTATTACTTGGATCATCTTCGATCCCTATGTGCTCGTGCTGAAACCCCAACTAGCTTAGTTGAGGGCAAATCTTTAGATGAGCATGCTTGTTATGTGCGACACCGTATATCTGAAAAAGGGAAATTATTATGGAGTCAAATTCAACGTTTGCAATGCTATGCTTGGAATTTATGTGAATTATATGATTTTACTTGTTGTTCTGAAAACCCTAAGAAACACCTTCCCTACCAATGTGAGTTTATTGATAATGGAATCTTATCTTCTTATGCTAAAGGTGTTTATAGTTACTATGATGTTCAACAAATTGAAGAATTTGTTGCTTTTGAGGGTGCTTATGAAATTGCTTCTTTGATTGAAAAGTATGATGCTACTTTTCACAAATCTGAAATTTTGCTATACTTAAATATTGCTATGATAATTATGCTTCTAATACCTATGTTAAACAATATATTGAGAAATACTCCGCTGTCCAAGAAGAGACTAATATTTTGCAGGAGCCTATGGAAGAAGAAGTTGATGACACTGTGAGCTCATTGGATGAAAAAGATGAGGAGGAGAGCGAAGAACAAAAGGAGGAAGAGCGGATTGATCGCCTGTGCCCACCTTCTAATGAGAGTAACTCTTCAACTCATACATTGTTTAAGTCCCCTTCGTGCTTACCGAAGGATGATTGCTATGATGACTGTTATGATCCCATTGATTCTCTTGAAATATCCCTTTTTGATGATGCTTGCTATGCTTATGGCCAAGATGCCAATATGAATTATGCTTATGGAGATGAACTTGCTATAATTCCTTATGTTAAACATGAAATTGTTGCTATTGCACCCACGCATGATAGTCCTATTATCTTTTTGAATTCTCCCGACTACACTATATCAGAGAAGTTTGCACTTATTAAGGATTATATTGATGGGTTGCCTTTTACCGTTGCACATGATGATTTCGATAAATATAATATGCATGTGCTTGCTGCTCCTACTTGCAATTATGATGAGAGAGGAACTATATCTCCACCTCTCTATGTTTCCAACATGATAAAATTGCAAGAAACTGTTTATACTATGCATTGGCCTTTACTAGGTGTGCATGAATTATTCTTTTATGACATGCCGATGCATAGGAAGAGAGTTAGACTTCGTCATTGCTTGATATATGTTGTTTTGTGCTCACTACTAAATTGCAAATCATTGTTAATTAAAATTGGCTTTGATATACCCTGGGATCCGGGTGGATTCACTACTTGAGCACTATATGCCTAGCTTAATGGCTTTAAAGAAAGCGCTGCCAGGGAGACAACCCGGAAGTTTTAGAGAGTCATTTATTTCTGTTGAGCGCTTTCATATAGTTTAAAAACAACAAAAATAAAGAGGGGAACCCAAAACTTTTCAAAAAGGAAAGTGAAAGTGAGAAAGACAAGCACTGTTGAAGTGGGAGAGCTCCTTGAACTTTGTTCATGCTCACGGCAACTTTGTGAATCTTGATTACAGAAACTTTTCAACAAAAATAATTATACCCTTGTACAATTCCATTGTACTATAAAAAAATTTGCCAAGGTTTTCCTTTAGGATGTTTACATTTGCTTGATGGTTTGTATGGTGCAGGACAAAAACTTTGGCTGTAGTGCGCGATTTTACATTTTTAGCTGGAATGTCAAATGGTTCTGATTCTTTTTGCACTGTCTTCCTATACAAATTGTTTATTTTTCCTAATTTGGCATAATTTTTCAAGTATAATAAGTATGGTGAATGTTCAGATTGCTACAGACTGTTCTGTTTTAGACAGATTCTGTTTTTGATGCATAGTTTGCTTGTTTTGATGAAACTATCAATTTATATCAGTGGATTAAGCCATGAAAAAGTTATACTACAGTAGACACAATGCAAAAAAACAAAATATGAATTGGTTTGCAACAATACTTATAGTGGTGATTTGCTTTATTATACTAACGGGTCTTACCAAGTTTTCTGTTGAAGTTTTGTGTGGATGAAGTGTTCGATGATCGAGAAGGTCTCGATGTGAGAAGAAGGAAGAGAGGCAAGAGCTCAAGCTTGTGGATGCCCGAGGCACTCCAAGTAAATATTCAAGGAGACTCAAGCGTCTAAGCTTGGGGATGCTGGGGAGGCATCCCCTCTTTCTTCAACAAGTATCGGTATGTTTTCGGATTCGTTTCGTTCATGCGATATGTGCAATCTTGGAGCGTCTTTGCTTTAGTTTTCATGTTTCTTTTTTGCACCATGCTGGTATGAGATAGTCCTTGGTTGATTTATAGAATGCTCTTTGCACTTCACTTATATCTTTTGAGTATGGCTTTATAGAATGCTTCATGTGCTTCACTTATATCATTTGAAGTTTGGATTGCCTGTTTCTCTTTACATAGACAACCGCCATTTGTAGAATGCTCTTTTGCTTCACTTATATTTGTTAGAGCACGGGCATATCTTTTGTAGAAAGAATTAAACTCTCGTGCTTCACTTATATCTATTTAGAGAGATGACAGGAACTGATCATTCACATGGTTAGTCATAAAATCCTACATAAACTTGTAGATCGCTGAATATGATATGTTTGATTCCTTGCAATAGTTTGCGATATAAAGATGGTGATATTAGAGTCATGCTAGTGGGTAGTTGTGGATTGTAGAAATACTTGTGTTGAGGTTTGTGATTCCCGTAGCATGCACGTATGGTGAACCGTTATGTAATGAAGTCGGAGCATGATTTATTTATTTATTGTCTTCCTTATGAGTGGTGGTCGGGGACGAGCGATGGTCTTTTCCTACCAATATATCCCCCTAGGAGCATGCGCGTAGTACTTTGTTTCGATGACTAATAGATTTTTGCGATAAGTATGTGAGTTCTTTATGACTAATGTTGAGTCCATGGATTATACGCACTCTCACCCTTCCACCCTTGCTAGCCTCTCTAGTACCGCGCAACTTTCGCCGGTACCATAAACCCACCATATACCTTCCTCAAAACAGCCACCATACCTACCTATCATGGCATTTCCACAACCATTCCGAGATATATTGCCATGCAACTTCCATCATCATCATATTCATGACTTGAGCATTCATTGTCATATTGCTTTGCATCATCGTAAGATAGCTAGCATGATGTTTTCATGGCTTGTCCGTTTTTTGATGTCATTGCTACACTAGATCATTGCATATCCCGGTACACCGCCGGAGGCATTCATATAGAGTCATATCTTTGTTCTAGATATCGAGTTGTAATATCGAGTTGTAAGTAAATAAAAGTGTGATGATCATCATTATAAGAGCATTGCCCCAATGAGGAAAGGATGATGGAGACTATGATTCCCCCACAAGTCGGGATGAGACTCCGGACGAAAAAATAAAGAAATAAAAAAGAGAAAGGCCAAAAAAAGAGAAGGCCCAAAAAAATGAGAGAAAAAGAGAGAAGGGGCAATGTTACTATCCTTTTACCACACTTGTGCTTCAAAGTAGCACCATGTTCTTCATATAGAGAGTCTCTTGAGTTAACACTTTCATATACTAGTGGGAATTTTCATTATAGAACTTGGCTTGTATATTCCAACGATGGGCTTCCTCAAATGCCCTAGGTCTTCATGAGAAAGCAAGTTGGATGCACACCCACTTAGTTTCAGTTTGAGCTTTCATATACTTATAGCTCTAGTGCATCCGTTGCATGGCAATCCCTACTCACTCACATTGATATCTATTAATGGGCATCTCCATAGCCCGTTGATACGCCTAGTTGATGTGAAACTATCTTCTCATTTTTGTCTCCTCCACCATCATATTCTATTCCAACTATAGTGCTATGTCCATGGCTCACGCTCATGTATTGCGTGAAAGTTGAAAAGGTTTGAGAACGTCAAAAGTATAAAACAATTGCTTGGCTTGTCATCGGGGTTGTGCATGATGTGAATATTTTGTGTGGTGAAGATGGAGCATAGCCAGACTATATGATTTTGTAGGGATAACTTTCTTTGGCCTTGTTATTTTGAAAAGACATGATTGCTTTATTAGTGGGCTTGAAATATTATTGTTTTTATGTCAAATGATAGACTATTGCTTTGGATCACTCATGTCTTAATATTCATGCCATGATTATACATATGATCAAGATTATGCTAGGTAGCATTCCACATCAAAAATTATCTTTTTTATCATTTACCTACTCAAGGACGAGCAGGAATTAATCTTGGGGATGCTGATACGTCTCCGTCGTATCTATAATTTTTGATTGTTCCATGCCAATATTATTCAACTTTCATATACTTTTTGGCAACTTTTTATATTATTTTTGGGACTAACATATTAATCCAGTGCCCAGTGCCAGTTCCTGTCTGTTGCATGTTTTTGGTTTCGCAGAATATCCATATCAAACGGAATCCAAACGGGATAAAAACGGACGGAGCTTATTTTTGGAAAATATGGAAAATTCGGAAGGAAAATCAACGCGAACCAGTGCCCGAGGTGGTCACGAGGCAGGGCCCCCCCCAGGGCGCGCCCCCTACCCTCGTGAGCCCACCGTAAGGCGGTTGACGCTCTTCTTTTGACGCAAGAAAGCTAATATTCAGGAAAAAAATCACGGCGGAGGTTTCAGGCCAATCAGAGTTACGGATCTCCATATATATACGAAACGGTGAAACAGAGCCAGAACAGAACGCAGGACCAGAGAGATAGATCCAATCTCGGAGGGGCTCTCGCCCCTCGCATGACATGGAGGCCAAGGACCAGAGGGGAAACCCTTCTCCCATCTAGGGAGGAGGTCAAGGAAGAAGAGGAAGAAGGGGGCCCCTCTCCCCCTCTCCTCCGGTGGCGCCGGAACACCGCCGTGGCCATCATCATCATCACCGCGATCTTCATCAACACCTCCGACATCTTCACCAACATCTCCATCACCTTCCCCCCCCCCCCCCCCTCTATCTACAGTGTAAAAAATTAGCATGGCTTTAGAAAATGTTGATAACTTTCAAAAACCATTCCCACATTTCAAAAAAATTGTATGATTGTTTTTTATAAATGTGTATAGAATGAAAAACAAATGTTTGTGTAATGTAAAAAAATGTTTCGTGCCATTAAGAAAATGTAGGTCACATTGGATGGAAATAACCTGCGTTTCAAAAAAAATGTTGTATCCCAATGTAAAAAAATGTTCGCATAGGTTAAAAAATGTGTCATGAAATTTTAAAGAAATATGCGCATGTTTCAAAAAAACGCGTGAAATTTTGAAAATATTTATATGATGTAAAAAATGTCTATGGAGTTTAAAAAATGCTTATTGCCATTTAAAAAAAGGCAATTCCTAATAGCAATCGGTACGGGCGAGCATAGCCCTGGAGCAACGCAACAACGCTCCCGCAAACAACTACAAGGGGGCCATGGCCGCCCATGCCAGCAATCAACCAGCACAAACCAACGAGAGACAACTCTGTTTTGGCGATGAGCTTCACAAGAGAAATTTGCACGAGCCTCTGAAAATGATCAACGAGCGTGTCAATAGTGGTGGACCTAGAATTTTACCAATGTCGGGGCAACATTACGAAGGGTAGCATATTTTGTCAAAACACATTACAATAGTCAATAAAGTACTAAATATACATATGAACTGCACTAGTACAAAAAGTTTTGCAGATTGTTTGTGGGGGCCACCACCCCTAGGTCCACGACTGAGTGCCAACACCCTTGGAAGAAGAACTACGTTAGACACAACTGCGTGATTTTTTCCAAAACAGAGCAGGCATAGGTAGTTAATAACCTATACCCTAATGAGTTGAACATTTTATTCTTAATAATGCATCCACAACATACCCATGCATCCAGAAACTCTAGATGTGTGTTGATGACCGTTGAGGAGAGGGCTGTGCCTTACTTGCAATTGCCCGTTTAGCCACGGGCACGAGGTATGCGATGGGTATGGCACACCTTGAGCAACTCGACGCCAACGCTACAAAAAAGAATGCCCCTCTCCAACCCTTGCATCCCATAGTGGATTGATGATCAACGCTGATCTTGCTATGTCTCAAGGAACACCGTACGGATGGACGATGGAGGTGGAACAGAGAAGCCCTCCATTGGTTCATCGTGAAATCAGAGTGGATCAGTGAGTAGAGTAGGGTGAGTTAGACCCTATTCGGTAACCCACCAACTCCCGGAATCTGCGGAGCGGGGAAAATCATTTCCAACTGCATCTCCACCAGCTCACCGAACAGGGCCTTAATGTGGCCAGCTGCATGCTGCCTACTGGCACTGATAGCCATACTCATTTCCAACAAGGTTTGATGTATGAGTTAGACAAAGATTGTGTTAACAAATTAGTCAAAGTTGCATGCTTGCGTATTCTTTTTGTGGAACTAGCACAGTGGCCAACATATATGCACAAACAATGTATTGGTATATCTATCTTTTGTGATTGAGAACTCATATACAAAGTCATGCTATTTATTACTGTGTTTTTATGAACATAACAATATTATTGTTTGTGATAAATAAATAGTAGTACTGTTATTACATATATATTTTGCTTTTCCTCTTAGTGAAAACCCCAAACACATTCTGGAGAATCTTAGAGAATTCATCAAAATGTATACATATAAATTTAGTCATGCAAAGGCCCACAAGGATTACGAGTATGCAAAATATGTTTTATGGTAATCGTAGTTAAGATTTAAAACTTTAATCGTATGTTAGTTTTGATGAAATTCTCTTTCGTGCGGAGATTTTTTATGAATTTCTCTAATTTAGTGTGCATGCATTTACGCTACAAACTACATCGGTTCACTTTTCTAAAACTATTGAATGTCGCTTTAAAATTCTAGCTCGTGTAGTTGCATAAGTCGATGACTAGTTATTAATTATGCCTTAAGTGAATGTGAAAATCATACCCTGGCCGCCACCATGTAGGAGCATACAGCCAAAGAGTCTTGGGGAGTTCATCAAAATTTAAACATATAAATTTAGTCATGCAAAATCCCACAAGGATTACAAGTATTCAAAAAATATGTTTTATGGTAATTTTAGTTAAGATTTAAAACTTCAATCATATGTTAGTTTTGATGAAATTCTCTTTCGTGCGGATATTTTTTATGAATTTCTCTAATTTGGTGTGCAAGCATTTACGCTAGCAGTCCACTATCCATTTACGCTAGAAACTACATCAGTTCATTCTGCTAAAACTATTGAATGCCACATTGAAATTCTAGCCCATGTAGTTACATAGGTCGATGACTAGTTATAAATGATGCACTAAGTAAATGCAAAAATCATATCCTAGCCGCCACCTTGTAGGAGAGATAGCCAACTAGCATAATTCAACTAAGTCCATAAAAACTTTGCAACATAATTCAGATTACAAATGGATTACAAGAATGAGTAAACAAAAGTCTGCTGGGCTTCTACTTTAAAGGTACTAAAATATTGAGGGTCAATTCTGCAATTTCTGAATTGTGATGTAATGTGCTTACTTTATAATCTATTATGCAAAATTAGTTGTACTAGTAAGTAAGTCGTGTGTTGGTACGAAAAGATAAACATACATAGAGAGAATATTATCATGGCATGGCGCGGAGGCATATGGTGGTGGCGACAACGTGATGAACGTGTCGTATCAAGAGATGGTCTATCACTCGTCGCACTGTAGAACAACACCAGGCACTATTATATGCCACATAATGCGAGGCGCACAGCCGCCTCGCCTACAGGGCGCCGGTGGTGGGCCAGCCCAGTAAGACATGGCTTGTCATGCTAACATCATGCCGAGGTCACGCGAATTTATTTTTTCCCTTTTAACTTTTATTTATATTTAAATTAAATTCATTTCAATAAATCATATCCACTTATAAAATTTATAAAAATGAATGTTAAAAATGATAACATAGTATTAAAAAAATTGTTAGCATGGTTTTAAAAAATGTTGATAACTTTTGAAAAAAAAAAGATCCCACGTTTCAACAAATGTAGAAGATTTTTAAAAATGTGTATTGAATATAAATGATTTTTTGTAATGTAAAATATTTTTCGTGCCATTGAAAAAGGTACATAACGTTGGATGGATATATCTTGCGTTTCAAAAATAAGTTATATCCAAATGTAAAAAAATGTTCGCATAGGTTAGTAAATGTTTATTTCCATTAGAAAAAATCATCATGGCATTTTAGAGAGATGTTTGCTTGTTTCAAAAAAATGTCCGTGAAATTTCAAAAATGTCCATACAATGTAAAAAAATGTCCACATAGTTTAAAAAATGACAATTGTCATTTAAAAATGTACACCGTGTATTTGGAAAAAAGTGTTACCATGTATTCAAAACATGTATTTGAAAAATGTCCAACGTATATGAGAAAAATGTTTCATGTGTGCTCTGAAAATGTGCAGTGTGTTATGAGAAAAGGTATATATGTGCTGAAAAAAGGAAAATTCATAAAAACCGACAAAGGAAGAAAAGAAAAAAAACTAAAAAAGAACCGAAAGTTCAGGTCCAGTTCCAGTCCAGCAGAGTACAGATGGTGGACGCCACAGACAGCACCCACCCACAGCCACAGATCCGACCGCCATCGCCATGACAACCGGCCTCCCCTTCCGCCGCCGGGGCCATTGTCCTCGCGCTGTTGCTCCTCCGCTTCGCCGCCGCGACGGCGCAGTCCGACTTCGAGAGGAAGCCTTCGTCCAAGACGATCTCGTACGCGTCCGAGTGGCTATGACTGCGAGCCGACGCTCCCCCTTTCTGCCACACGCGCGGGGTCTCGGCCATCACCGGTGAGCATACGACAGCAGGTGATCCAGATCCCTTGTTAGGCCCTGTTTGGTTCCAATAAAGTCAGGTGACTTAAAACCAGTGACTTATAAGTCACGCCTGTTTGGTTGTCATCTGACTTATAAGTTACCTGAGCACACCTTCCCATCTTGTTTTTTATGTAAAGGTGGTGGGACCTACGCAAAAGGGAGTGACTTATAAGTTTTAAGTTGGGGTGGAGCAACTTATGACTTATAAGTTGGGGTGACTTATAAGTTAGGTCTGTTTGGAAAAATAAGTCACTTTTTCACTTTTCGACTTATTTGGAATCAAACAGGCTCTTACACTGCTCGTCTCCTGCTTTGCCTTGATTACTTTGATTTGATGATGCTCTCATCGTCGTCGTCTTTACGTCTTTTCTAAATCCAATCCTGATGTTAGTTTGTAGCACATGTGCTCTGTAAAACTGCAAACGTATACTACTAGTATTGTACTATATACTGTACTACCAGTACTCCAGAAAAGTAGTAAATAAGTTAAGAGTAATAAAGCTACCTAGCTGCACATGTAAACTTGATGGAAATTAATAAAGGCAAAGGGGTGCACTCGTACTGCTGCTCAGTCAATGTAATTAAATTAAGCACACAGATTTAGACTATAGTATTTCCTTCTCTATCTCTACAACAACACTTCAACAAGTCAGTCCACGGGTTATGTATGCATGCACCCTTAAAAAAAATTCACTTCTCCAGCTGGAAGTATATATGTAGTATAGCTAGTGTAGGCCCGAAAGTCCCTTTCTACACCCGAGCTCAGGATGAACAGTAACTCGAAAAATATTTTTTAAATGTTCAAAAAATTCTGAATTTTTTTATGGAAAACTTTGACGAATGTTCTAAGAGCTTGCAAAATTTCATCACGAAATCACATTTGTTTAACTCGTGGCAAAAAAAACTGTGCTCCAAAATGTTTTCAAAAGTAGTATTTTCAGAGTATCGTTTTTTTTCACGACTTCCACAAATGTAATTTCATGATGAGACTTTGCAAGCTCTTAGAACATTTGTCAAAGTTTGCCATAAAAAAGTTCCAGAATTTTTTTTCAACATTTTTTAATGTTTTCTGAGTTTACTGTTCAATCAAGCCCATTTGAGCTTGGGTGCAAAGACTTCACGTCCGTGTAGGCCTTTTTCTTTTGTTTCTTCTCTACGTAATCTGTTGGGCATGTATTTATTGTACTGTAAGGATATATAACTGCGTGACAATAAATGTTCGTTTATCATTCTTTCCATATTAGGCCGAAGCATGGCTGACACGGGCAGCGACAAGATCAATTTACCAGATGGGCTATGCATTCATGTAGACGAGAGTCAATGCAGCGTCTATGGATATTGTTTCTGTTGTTTGCCAATACAGTACTGCTACCCAACTATGGACAAGTGCAAGAGAAAGTGTAAAAGTTAGGTCCATCGGACTTCTCGATCCCATAACAATTACCACAATGATGGTCTTGTACTTACTGGATGGAGCCACAATTATATTACAAAAATAGGATGGAATACTTCAAAAAGGGCTTGTAAAAATGTATCAATGTGGGATCTAACTCTCAAAACTGTCGTCAACACGAAGCTGGTGGTGAAAACAGATACTTGATCGACAAAATGGTTTGAACTATAAAGCATTTTCATTTCGTAGATCAACCTTAATCTTAATGTGTTTGGTTTCATCAACTTACACTTGCATGTTGTAAGATAGACAGTTCGTCACACGGGTGAGCTAACACGCTGAAGTTCACTCATTAGTATTTACGAAATAATTAGTGTTATGCATCTTGGCAGCTGTCAGGTGATGACATGACGTTTTCTGTAGCAGTACGGTAAATAAAGTTTTTTTTTGTATGGTACATCAAGTCGATTTAGACCATTCATTTATGTTATTGGAGGACCAGATGAAGCAATACTACAACAGATCTTGGGTAGTTGTATATTTGTTGATCATGGATATTTTGGGTAGTTCACTCTGTACCAATCACGCACGCAGTTTTCCTTGAATCCTCCTCGATCATAGGTGGTCAACAGGCCATACAGTGCATAGCACAACCAACGCGTGCCTAAACGGGCCTGGCCCGCGGCAACTAGTTTATAAGCAGCCACGCTTGAGCTATCTTGATCCACCACCACCGATAAAGAGGTCTTAATTAAATCTGTGGCACAAGCAATACCAGTCTACTCCATGTCATGTTTCAGATTGCCACGAGGTCTTTGTGAGAGCATCACTTCGATCATATGACAATTCTGGTGGGGCAGCAAGAATGGAAGGAGGAAACCGAGCTGGGTGTCATGGGAAGCTATGACAAGACCGAAGTACATTGGGGGCTTAGGCTTCCGCAATCTTGAGATCTTCAATTTAGCATTACTTGCTAGGCAAGCATGGAGGTTGTTAACAGACGACACTTCTTTGAGTGCCAGAATACTAAAAGCTGCATATTTTCCAAGTTGCTCTCTGTTTGATGCCGAGCTGGGGTCGAGACCTTCATAGATATGGCGATCGATTTTGGATGGCCGTGATATCCTATCGCAGGGAGTCATTAGGCGAATTGGAGATGGAAAGACCACGGAGATTTGGACCCAAAATTGGATCCCAAGAGATAGCTTCAAGAGGCCCACCACTTCTTTGCTTCTGAACCCGCTGATGATGGTGGCCCAGTTGATCGACGCTTCTTCTGCATCATGGAGGGAGGACCTGGTACGGGCGAATTTTACACACTTTGATGCCGAGGAGATTCTGCGGATTCCCTTGTGTACACGCACAATCCATGACTTCTGGGCATGGCACGAGGAGAGCAGAGGAGATTTCAGTGTAAGATCGGCGTACAGAATGATATTGAGGACAAAGTTGAACCGGGAAGCTTGGCTAAATGAAGAGGAGGGACCGTCTAGTGATCAGCAAGAGCAAAACAAATGGAGCAGAATTTGGCACATCAGGGTTCCCTCAAAGTTACGAATGTTTGTGTGGCGTCTGGCGAGACAATCTATGCCAACTGGTGACCTCTTGAAGCATCGTAACATGGCGACGGAGGTGTGACGCCCCTGATTCAATCGTACACTAATCATACACGCAAACGTGTACGATTAAGATCAGGGACTCACGGGAAGATATCACAACACAAATCTACAAATAAAATAAGTCATACAAGCATCATATTACAAGCCAGGGGCCTCGAGGGCTCGAATACAAGAGCTCGATCATAGACGAGTTAGCGGAAACAACAATAGCTGAGTACAGACATAAGTTAAACAAGTTTGCCTTAAGAAGGCTAGCACAAACGGGGATACAGATCGAAAGAGGCGCAGGCCTCCTGCCTGGGATCCTCCTAAACTACTCCTGGTCATCGTCAACGGGCTGCACGTAGTAGTAGGCACCTCCCGAGTAGTGGTAGTCGTCGTCGACGGTGGCGTATGGCTCCTGGGCTCCAACGTCTGGTCGCAGCTATTGGGTATAGAGAGGGGGAAAAGAGGGAGCAAAGCAACCGTGAGTACTCATCTAAAGTACTCGCAAGCAAGGAGCTACACTACATATGTATGCAATGGTATCAAAAGGATTAAGGGTATCATATGTGGACTGAACTGCAGAATGCCGGAATAAGAGGGGGATAGCTAGTCCTTTCGAAGACTACGCTTCTGGTAACCTCCATCTTGCAGCAGGAGGAGAGGGTAGATGGTAAGTTCACCAAGTAACATCGCATAGCATAATCCTAACCGATGATCCTCCCCTCGTCGCCCTGTGAGAGAGCGACCACCGGTTGTATCTGGCACTTGGAAGGGTGTGCTTTATTAAGTATCCGGTTCTAGTTGTCATAAGGTCAAGGTACAACTCCGGGTCGTCCTTTTACCGAGGGACACGGCTATTCGAATAGATCAACTTCCCTGCAGGGGTGCACCACATTTCCCAACACGCTCGATCCCATTTGGCCAGACACACTTTCCTGGATCATGCCCGGCCTCGGAAGATCAACACGTCATAGCCCTACCTAGGCACAACAGAGAGGTCAGCACGCCGGTCTAAACCCTATGGCGCAGGGGTCTGGGCCCATCGCCCATTGCACACCTCCACGTTGCGAACGCGGCCGGTGAGCAGACCTAGCCTCCCTTATACAAGAGTTGGCGTTCCAGTCCAACCCGGCGCGCGCCGCTCAATCGCTGACGTCACGAAGGCTTCAGCTGATACCACGACGTCGAGTGCCCATAACTGTCCCCGCGTAGATGGTTAGTGTGTATAGGCCGGTGGCCAGACTCATATCAAATACCAAGATCTTGTTAAGCGTGTATGTATCCGCGAACGCCGACCAGGGCCAGGCCCACCTCCCCCCTAGGTGGTCTCAACCTGCCCTGCGCCTCGCCACAAAGTAATAGTCGGGGGCCGTCGGGAACCCAGGCCCACCTCTACCGGGATGGAGCCACCTGCCCCTTCAGCCCCCATCTCCGAACAGTATCATAAGTAATGTAACAGTACAAGTATATATCATATGCCCGTGATCACCTCCCGAAGTGATCACGGCCTGGTAGTATAGCATGGAAGACGGACAAGAGTGTAGGGCCACTGATGATAATCTAGCATCCTATACTAATCATTCAGGATTGCAGGTAAGGTATCAACAGTTGTAGCAACAATGATAGGCTATGCATCAGAATAGGATTAACGGAAAGCAGTAACATGCTACACTACTTTAATGCAAGCAGTATAGAGGAGAGTAGGCAATATCTAGTGATCAAGGGGGGCTTGCCTAGTTGCTCTGGCAAGAGAGAGGGGTCGTCGGTGACGTAGTCGACCATAGAGGCATCAACATCATCACGGGGTCTACCGAAGAGGAGAGGGGGAAGAAACAGTAGCAAGCAAGTGCATAACAGGATAACAGGCAGAGCTAGACGTGTTCTAACGCGGTATGAGGTGATACCTGTGAAAGGGGCAAACATCCGGGAAAATATCCCCGGTGTTTCGCGTTTTCGGACAGATGAATTGGAGGGAAAAGTTGCATGTTCACTATGCTAGGGATGTGTGGCGGACGAACGGGCTGCGTAATCGGATTTGTCTCGTCGTTCTGAGCAACTTTCATATATTAATTATTTTCATCCGAGTTACGGTTTATTTTATATTAATTTTCAAAGTTTTAATCAATTTCTGGGGTTATTATTAACTCGAAAATTAACTAGCTAAATGCTGCGGGCACACATAAGTGTACCCAAAGGTGTACACATGGGTCTGACTGGTGGGGACAGGGGGCTGAGTCAGCAGCCCAGTCATCATTCAAAGTTTGACTGTTGACTGGTCAAACTAACGAGTGGGGCATGTTTGTCATTGCCTCCCTAACTACTAACAGATTAATTAGATTAGTTAGTAGGTCTATTAGCTTTAATTAGTTAACTAACAGAATTAATTAAGTTAATTAATTAATTACTTAAATACTAAATTAATTAATTTAATTATTGTTTTTCTGTCCTACCATTTTTTAAGGTTCTCAGGGGCGGGGCCCCACTTGTCAATGGGCCAGGGGCGCTAACGGGCGGTGGTTCACGGGCATCGGGCTGCGGTTCCGGGGTACATAGGCGAGGTGTGGGCGCCATGGGCGCAGCCGCAACGGTCGCCGCACAGCACCGCGGGGCGCCCGCGGCCACGGCACCGGCAGGCGGCCGGAGCGGCGCGGAGGCGGAGGGAGCCGCGCGGCCCAAGGCGGCGGCGATGAGAGTGCGCGCGGGGCGCGGTGTACGACGGGGTGGTCAGTGAGCACGGGCGGCTCTGCGGCGGTGCACTAAGCACGACCGCGTGCTCAGGGGGAGAGCATAGCGGCAGTGGCCGCGACGGCGAGCTCACGGGTGCGGAGAGGGGAAGGAAAGAGAGGGGGAGGAGGCAGCCGCTCACAATGTTGCAGGGAAGGCTCGGGGAGGCCGGTGGCGGTTGGAGGGCAGCGGATTCCGGTGATGGCGAGGCGGCATCGGCGACGTCAGCGAGCGGGGCGGCGTCAGTGTTGGAAATATGCCCTAGAGGCAATAATAAATTAGTTATTATTATATTTCCTTGTTCATGATAATTGTTTATTATCCATGCTAGAATTGTATTGATAGGAAACTCAGATACATGTGTGGATACATAGACAACACCATGTCCCTAGTAAGCCTCTAGTTGACTAGCTCGTTGATCAATAGATGGTTACGGTTTCATGGCCATGGACATTGGATGTCGTTGATAACGGGATCACATCATTAGGAGAATGATGTGATGGACAAGACCCAATCCTAAGCCTAGCACAAAGATCGTGTAGTTCGTTCGCTAAAGCTTTTCTAATGTCAAGTATCATTTCCTTAGACCATGAGATTGTGCAACTCCCGGATACCGTAGGAGTGCTTTGGGTGTACCAAACGTCACAACGTAACTGGGTGACTATAAAGGTGCACTACGGGTATCTCCGAAAGTGTCTGTTGGGTTGGCACGAATCGAGACTGGGATCTGTCACTCCGTGTAAACGGAGAGGTATCTCTGGGCCCACTCGGTAGGACATTATCATAATGTGCACAATGTGATCAAGGAGTTGATCACGGGATGATGTGTTATGGAACGAGTAAAGAGACTTGCCGGTAACGAGATTGAACAAGGTATCGGGATACCGACGATCGAATCTCGGGCAAGTATCGTACCGCTAGACAAAGGGAATTGTATACGGGATTGATTAAGTCCTTGACATCGTGGTTCATCCGATGAGATCATCGTGGAACATGTGGGAGCCAACATGGGTATCCAGATCCCGCTGTTGGTTATTGACCGGAGAGTCATCTCGGTCATGTCTGCATGTCTCCCGAACCCGTAGGGTCTACACACTTAAGGTTCGGTGACGCTAGGGTTATAGAGATATTAGTATGCGGTAACCCGAAAGTTGTTCGGAGTCCCGGATGAGATCCCGGACGTCACGAGGAGTTCCGGAATGGTCCGGGGGTAAAGAATTATATATAGGAAGTGCTATTTCGGCCATCGGGACAAGTTTCGGGGTCACCGGTATTATACCGGGACCACCGGAAGGGTCCCGGGGGTCCACTGGGTGGGGCCACCTACCCCGGGGGGCACATGGGCTGTAGGGGGTGCGCCTTGGCCTATATGGGCCAAGGGCACCAGCCCCTAGAGGCCCATGCGCCAAAGGGACAAGAGGAGGGGAGAGTCCTAAAGGGGGAAGGCACCTCCGAGGTGCCTTGGGGAGGATGGACTCCTCCCCCCCTTGGCCGCACCCTTCCTTGGAGGAAGGGGCTAGGCTGCGCCCTCCCCCTCTCCCTTGGCCCTATATATAGTGGGGGGAAGGGAGGGCAACCATACCTAAGGCCTGGCGCCTCCCTCTCCCTCCCGTGACACTTCTCCCTCCTCCCGCAGCGCTTGGCGAAGCCCTGTTGGAATCCCGCTACTTCCACCACCACGCCGTTGTGCTGCTGGATCTCCATTAACCTCTCCTTCCCCCTTGTTGGATCAAGAAGGAGGAGACATCGCTGCTCCGTACGTGTGTTGAACGCGGAGGTGCCGTCCGTTCGGCGCTAGGATCATCGGTGATTTGGATCACGACAAGTACGACTCCATCAACCCCGTTCTCTTGAACGCTTCCGCACGCGATCTACAAGGGTATGTAGATCCACTCCTCCCTCGTTGCTAGATGACTCCATAGATAGATCTTGGTGACACGTAGGAAAATTTTAAATTTATGCTACGTTCCCCAACATTGGCATCATGAGCTAGGTCTATGCGTAGTTTCTATGCACGAGTAGAACACAAAGTAGTTGTGGGCGTTGATTTTGTTCAATATGCTTGCCGTTACTAGTCTTATCTTGATTCGGCGGCATCGTGGGATGAAGCATCTCGGACCAACCTTACACGTACGCTTACGTGAGACCGGTTCCACCAACAAACATGCACTAGTTGCATAAGGTGGCTAGCGGGTGTCTGTCTCTCCCACTTTAGTCGGATCGGATTCGATGAAAAGGGTCCTTATGAAGGGTAAATAGCAATTGGCATATCACGTTGTGGTTTTGCGTAGGTAAGAAACGTTCTTGCTAGAAACCCATAGCAGCCACGTAAAACATGCAAACAACAATTAGAGGACGTCTAACTTGTTTTTGCAGGGTATGCTATGTGATGTGATATGGCCAAAGGATGTGATGAATGATATATGTGATGTATGAGATTGATCATGTTCTTGTAATAGGAATCACGACTTGCATGTCGATGAGTATGACAACCGGCAGGAGCCATAGGAGTTGTCTTAATTTATTTATGACCTGCGTGTCAACATAAACGTCATGTAATTACTTTACTTTATTGCTAACCGTTAGCTGTAGTAGTAGAAGTAATAGATGACGTGACAACTTCAAGAAGACACGATGATGGAGATCATGATGATGGAGATCATGGTGTCATGCCGGTGACGATGATGATCATGGAGCCCCGAAGATGGAGATCAAAAGGAGCAAAGTGATATTGGCCATATCATGTCACTATTTGATTGCATGTGATGTTTATCATGTTTATACATCTTATTTGCTTAGAACGATGGTAGTAAATAAGATGATCCCTCATTAAAATTTCAAGAATGTGTTCTCCCCTAACTGTGCACCGTTGCTAAAGTTCGTCGTTTCGAAGCACCACGTGATGATCGGGTGTGATAGATCCTTACGTTCACATACAGCGGGTGTAAGACAGTTTTACACATGCAAAACACTTAGGGTTAACTTGACGAGCCTAGCATGTACAGACATGGCCTCGGAACACAAGAGACCGAAAGGTCGAGCATGAGTCGTATGGTAGATACGATCAACATGAAGATGTTCACCGATGATGACTAGTCCGTCTCACGTGATGATCGGACACGGCCTAGTTGACTCGGATCATGTAATCACTTAGATGACTAGAGGGATGTCTATCTGAGTGGGAGTTCATAAGATGAACTTAATTATCCTGAACATAGTCAAAAGGTCTTCGCAAATTATGTCATAGCTCGCGCTTCAGTTCTACTGTTTAGATATGTTCCTAGAGAAAAATTTAGTTGAAAGTTGATAGTAGCAATGATGCGGACTAGGTCCGTAAACTTAGGATTGTCCTCATTGCTTCTTAGAAGGCTTATGTCCTTAATGCACCGCTCAGTATGCTGAACCTCGAACGTTGTCTGTGGATGTTGCGAACATCTGACACACACGTTTTGATAACTACATGATAGTTCAGTTAACCGGTTTAGAATTAAGGCACCGAAGACGTTTTGAAATGTCGTGAAACATATGAGATGTTTCGAGGGCTGAAATTGGGATTTCAGGCTCGTGCCCACGTCAAGAGGTATGAGACCTCCCAACGATTTTCTTAGCCTGCAAACTAAGGAGAAAAGCTCAATTGTTGAGCTTGTGCTCAGATTGTCTGAGTACAACAATCATTTGAATCGAGTGGGAGTTAATCTTCCAGATGAGATAGTGATGTTTCTCCGAAGTCATTACCACCAAGCTGCTAGAGCTTCGTGATGAACTATAATATATCAGGGACATATATGATGATCCTTGAAATATTCGTGATGTTTGACACCACAAAAGTAGAAATCAAGAAGGAGCATCAATTGTTGATGGTTGGTGAAACCACTAGTTTCAAGATGGGCAAGGGCAAGAAGGGATACTTCATGAAACGGCAATTCAGCTGCTGCTCTAGTGAAGAGACCCAAGGTTGAACCCAAACCCGAGACTAAGTGCTTCTATAATAAGGGGAACAGCCACTGGAGCAGAATTACCCTAGATACTTGGTAGATTAGAAGGCTGGCAAGGTCGATAGAAGTATATTGGATATACATTGTGTTGATGTGTACTTTACTAGTACTCCTAGTAGCACCAGGGTATTAGATACCGGTTCAGTTGCTAAGTGTTAGTAACTCAAAATAAAAGCTACAGAATAAAACGGAGACTAGCTAAAGGTGAGCTGACGATATGTGTTGGAAGTGTTTCCAATGTTGATATGATCAAGCATCGCAAGCTCCCTCTACCATCGAGATTGGTGTTTGCGTTGAGCATAGACATGATTGGATTATGTCTATCGCAATACGGTTATTCATTTAAGGAGAATAACGGTTACTCTGTTTATTTGAATAATACCTTCAATGGTCTTACACCTAAAATGAATGGTTTATTGAATCTCGATTATAGTGATACACATGTTCATGCCAAAAGATAGTAATGATAGTACCACCTACTTGTGGCACTTCCACGTAAGTCGTATCGGTATAAAACGCATGAAGAAGCTCCATGTTGATGGATCTTTGGGCTCACTCATTTTTGAAAGGATTGGGACATGCGAACCATGTTTGTTGGTAGATATGCATGAAGAAACTCTATACAGATGGATCGTTTGGACTCACTTGATTTTTGAATCACTTGAGACATGCAACTCATACCACATGGGCAAGATGACTGAAAGCCTCGGTTTCAGTAAAATGGAACTAGAAAGCAAATTGTTGGAAGTAATACATTTTGATGTGTGCAGTCCAATGAGTGCTGAGGCGTGTAGTGGATATCGTTATGTTCTTACTTCACAGATGATTTGAGTAGATGTTGAGTATATTTACTTGATGAATCACGAGCCTGAATTATTGAAAGGTTCAAGTAATTTCAGGGTGAAGTTGAAAGATCGTCGTAACAAGAGGATAAAAAGATCTATGATATGATCATAGAGATGAATATCTGAATTACGAGTTTGGCACAGAATTAAGACATTGCGGAAATTGTTTCACAACTAATACAGCCAGGAACACCATGGTGTGATGGTGTGTCCGAACATCATAACTGCACCATATTAGATATGATGCATACCATGATGTCTCTTATCAAATTACCACGATAGTTTATGGGTTAGGCATTAGAGACAACCACATTCACTTTAAATGGGGCACCACGTAGTTCCATTGAGACGACACCGAATGAACTATGGTTTAGAGAAACCTAAGATGTCGGTTCTTAAAAGTTTGGGGCTGCGACGCTTATGTAAAAAAGTTTCAGCCTGATAAGCTCGAACCCAAAGCGGATAAATGCATCTTCATAGGACACCCAAAACAGTTTGGTATACCTCCTGTCTCAGATCCGAAAGCAATAAGGGATTGTTTCTAGAATCGGGTCCTTTCTCGAGGAAAAGTTTCTCTCGAAAGAATTGAGTGGGAGGATGGTGGAGACTTGATGAGGTTATTGAACCGTCACTTCAACTAGTGTATAGCAGGGCACAAAGAGTTGTTCCTGTGGCACCTACACCAATTGAAGTGGAAGCTTATGATAGTGATCATGAAACTTCAGATCAATTCACTACCAAACCTCGTGGGATGACAAGGATGCGTACTACTTCAGAGTGGTACGTAATCCTGTCTTGGAAGTCATGTTGCTAGACAACAATGAACCTACGAGCTATGGAGAAGCGATGGTGGGCCTGGATTCCGATGAATGGCTCGAGGCTATAAAATCCGAGAGAGGATCCATGTATGAAAACAAAGTGTAGACTTTGGCGGAACAGCTCGATGGTCGTAAGGCTGTTGAGTACAGATGGATTTTAAAAGGAAGACGGAAAATGATGGTAAGTATCACCATTAAGAAAGCTCGACTTGTCGTTAAGATGTTTTCCGACAAGTTCAAGGAGTTGACTACGGTGAGACTTTCTCACTCCTAGCGATGCTAAGAGTCTGTTGGAATTATATTAGCGATTACTGCGTTATTTATGAAATCTTGCAGATAGGATGTCAAAACATTGTTTCATCGATGATTTTTCTTGAGGAAAGGTTGTATGTGATACAACCGGAAGGTTTTGTCAATCCTGAAAGATGCTAATAAGTATGCAAAGCTCCAGCAATCCTTCTAAGGACTGGAGTAAGCATCTCGGAGTTGGAATGTATGCTTTGATGAGATGATCAAAGATTTTGGGTGTATACAAAGTTTATGAGAAACTTGTATTTCCGAAGAAGTGAGTGGGAGCACTATAGAATTTCTGATGAATATATGTTGTTGACATATTGTTGATCAGAAATGACGTAGAATTTCTGGAAAGCATATAGGGTTATTTGGAAAGTGTTTTCAATGGAAATCCTGGATTAAGCTGCTTGAGCATTGAGCATCAAGATCTATAAGGATAGATCAAAACGCTTAATGGAACTTTCAAATGAGCACATACCTTGACATGATCTTGAAGGTGTTCAAGATGGATCAGTCAAAGAAGGAGTTCTTGCCTGAGTTGTAAGGTATGAAGTTAAGACTTAAAGCTCAACCATGGCAGAATAGAGAGAAAGGACGAAGGTCGTCCCCTATGCTTAAGATGTAGGCTCTACAGTATGCTATGCTGTGTACCGCACCTGAAGTGTGCCTTTCCATGAGTCAGTCAAGGGGTACAAGAGTGATCCAAGAATGGATCACAGGACAGCGGTCAAAGTTATCCTTAGTAACTAGTGGACTAAGGAATTTTCTCGATTATGGAGGTGGTAAAAGAGTTCGTCGTAAAGGGTTACGTCGATGCAAGCTTAACACCTATCCGGATAGCTCTGAGTAGAGATACCGGATACATATAATGGAGCAACAATTTAGAATAGCTCCAAGTAGATCAGTTATTTGGAATAGCTCCAAATAGAACGTGGTAGCTGCATCTAGGAGATGACATAGAGATTTGTAAAGCACACACGAATCTGAAAGGTTCAGACCCGTTGACTAAAACCTCTCTCACAAGCAACATGATCAAACCCAGAACTCATTGAGTGCTAATCACATAGTGATGTGAACTAGATTATTGACTCTAGTAAACTCTTTCGATGTTGGTTACATGGCGATGTGACCTGTGAGTGTTAATCACATGGCAATGTGAACTAGATTATTGACTCTAGTGCAAGTGGGAGACTGTTGGAAATATGCCCTAAAGGCAATAATAAATTAGTTATTATTATATTTCCTTGTTCATGATAATCGTTTATTATCCATGCTAGAATTGTATTGATAGGAAACTCAGATACATGTGTGGATACATAGACAACACCATGTCCCTAGTAAGCCTCTAGTTGACTAGCTCATTGATCAATAGATGGTTACGGTTTCCTGGCCATGGACATTGGATGTCGTTGATAACGGGATCACATCATTAGGAGAATGATGTGATGGACAAGACCCAATCCTAAGCCTAGCACAAAGATCGTGTAGTTCGTTCGCTAAAGCTTTTCTAATGTCAAGTATCATTTCCTTAGACCATGAGATTGTGCAACTCCCGGATACCGTAGGAGTGCTTTGGGTGTACCAAACGTCACAACGTAACTGGGTGACTATAAAGGTGCACTACGGGTATCTCCGAAAGTGTCTGTTGGGTTGGCACGAATCGAGACTGGGATTTGTCACTCCGTGTAAACGGAGAGGTATCTCTGGGCCCACTCGGTAGGACATCATCATAATGTGCACAATGTGATCAAGGAGTTGATCACGGGATGATGTGTTACGGAACGAGTAAAGAGACTTGCCGGTAACGAGATTGAACAAGGTATCGGGATACCGACGATCGAATCTCGGGCAAGTATCGTACCGCTAGACAAAGGGAATTGTATACGGGATTGATTAAGTCCTTGACATCGTGGTTCATCCGATGAGATCATCGTGGAACATGTGGGAGCCAACATGGGTATCCAGATCCCGCTGTTGGTTATTGACCGGAGAGTCATCTCGGTCATGTCTGCATGTCTCCCGAACCCGTAGGGTCTACACACTTAAGGTTCGGTGACGCTAGGGTTATAGAGATATTAGTATGCGGTAACCCGAAAGTTGTTCGGAGTCCCGGATGAGATCTCGGACGTCACGAGGAGTTCCGGAATGGTCCGGAGGTAAAGAATTATATATAGGAAGTGCTATTTCGGCCATCGGGACAAGTTTCGGGGTCACCGGTATTGTACCGGGACCACCGGAAGGGTCCCGGGGGTCCACCGGGTGGGGCCACCTACCCCGGGGGGGCACATGGGCTGTAGGGGGTGCGCCTTGGCCTATATGGGCCAAGGGCACCAGCCCCTAGAGGCCCATGCGCCAAAGGGACAAGAGGAGGGGAGAGTCCTAAAGGGGGAAGGCACCTCCGAGGTGCCTTGGGGAGGATGGACTCCTCCCCCCCTTGGCCGCACCCTTCCTTGGAGGAAGGGGCAAGGCTGCGCCCTCCCCCTCTCCCTTGGCCCTATATATAGTGGGGGGAAGGGAGGGCAACCATACGTAAGGCCTGGCGCCTCCCTCTCCCTCCCCTGACACTTCTCCCTCCTCCCGCAGCGCTTGGCGAAGCCCTGTTGGAATCCCGCTACTTCCACCACCACGCTGTTGTGCTGCTGGATCTCCATTAACCTCTCCTTCCCCCTTGCTGGATCAAGAAGGAGGAGACGTCGCTGCTCCGTACATGTGTTGAACGCGGAGGTGCCGTCCGTTCGGCGCTAGGATCATCGGTGATTTGGATCACGACGAGTACGACTCCATCAACCCCGTTCTCTTGAACGCTTCCGCGCGCGATCTACAAGGGTATGTAGATCCACTCCTCCCTTGTTGCTAGATGACTCCATAGATAGATCTTGGTGACACGTAGGAAAATTTTGAATTTATGCTACGTTCCCCAACAGTCAGCAGGCGTTGGGTCGATGAGGGAGGAGCTGCGAGGAGGCCGGGAGGGGTGGCGCTTGGCGCGGAGGTAGTCCGACGAGGGGGGGTCCGAGCGGTGCCGTGGTCGGTGTCGATCGGCGCTAGGGGCGCCCGTTTGCGGTGAGAGAGGAGTGGGCGTGAGGGGAGAGTGGGGGATCGATCCCGATCCATGGGAATCTGGGAAGGGAGTGGAGCGCGTGGGGGAAAGTGGGGGGAGTGGGGCGCTAGGGTTTCGGGAGGCGGGGGGTTATGGAGAGAGTGGGAGCGGCGGCTGGGCCAACTGGGCTGGCCGGCCGGTAGCTGGGCCGGTTGGCCCGGGGGGTTCTTTCCTCCTTTTTTTTGTTAGTCTTTGTTTTTTTGTTTTTTTATCTTATTTCTTTACTATTTTAATTCCTTTTAAATATTTAGGCCTTTTATAAAAGCATGGTCCCTTCACCATAATTACCTAGGCATTTATTTACACATGCCGAACATTTTCTTTTTAATGTTTGAAATTTTTTGATGCTTGGCAAAAATTCAAATTTGAATTTGGATCGGTTCTGAAGTAACGCGAGATTAGCAACAAAAACTGGGGTGACGTGGCATCGTTAACGTGGGATTACTGTAGCCTGATTATCCGAGTGTCACAATTCTCCTCCACTACAAGAAATCTCGTCCCGAGATTTAAGCGGTGGAGTAAAGGGGGGAAGGTGTTGGTAGCGAAAAACCTAACAAGTCTTCTCGGTCTTGGCTGCCCTTTCGAAGAGGTTGATCCCTTTCGTTGATGTCTTCATTTCTCTGCTTCAAGTCACCATGATCAATTCGTCATCCTTTCTTCGAGATCTTCACCATACTTACGAAAGGGTGAGAAGGGAAAACTCTATTAGGACGGATTCTAACAAGATCGAGCATCAGACGGTTAACCCAGGGTAAGAAGCATAAATATCTCTCGAATTGAAACTTAAAAAGATGTCGAGAGCAAACTAAGAAGGTACCATGAGAAGTTTCAAACCGATAGGCAAGCGTTCGATGCCTATCAGAAGGTGAAAGGGGTTCAGAGCAACGAGAATAAGTATTGCGTCTGATACCCGAATAGATCACTTGGCAGGTGGTCCGTGAGTTACATAAGAAGTCAAGCGCGAGGAATAATTTTGGGAACCGGGGGTGTACAGGAGAGTCAGGTTTCGATCCTATGGAACTGTGGGTTATGGGCCCACCATGTGGTTTAAAAGTAGAAAGGGCGGTAATGTCTCGCACGATCATGTAAGCAAGACATGTTAGAGGATAGCATGTCTGTTATGTCGGCAACAACAACGGTACCAAGGGCGAGGGACGAAGAGAACCATTTTCCTGCCCGTTGAACGAGGCGGACCAATAGGCAAAGTTCTCGTCCATCGGTGGTTATCGGAAGGTCATCAATCAATAGTAAAGGTTCTTACTGATAGAGTTGTACACCAAGGTGCTTACAAAAGCAGTGACTTATTACTGCTTAGATCATATAAACCTCAAGAAGGTTAAACAAAACAATGGAAAGGAAAATGTGATTATCAGATTAAACAGAAGAATGGAAAGGAAAATGTGTTTTAACACATATTTCAGGGGTATATCCTTCCCAAGGACAAGCATAGTATGATATCCATGGCAGGATATAACGTAGAAAACCCTTTAGGAAAGGGGAGAGAAATTTCCTGACATTACCCATTTGGCCGGACACACTTTCCTCGGTCATGCCCGGCCTCGGAAGATCAACACGTCGCAGCCCTACCTAGGCACAACAGAGAGGTCAGCACGCCGGTCTAAACCCTATGGCGCAGGAGTCTGGGCCCATCGCCCTTTGCACACCTGCACGTTGCGAACGCGGCCGGTGAGCAGACCTAGCCTCCCTTATACAAGAGTAGGCGTTCCACTCCAACCCGGCGCGCACCGCTCAATCGCTGACATCACGAAGGCTTCGGCCGATACCACGACGTCGAGTGCCCATAACTGTCCCCGCGTAGATGGTTAGTGCGTATAGGCCAGTGGCCAGACTCAGATCAAATACCAAGATCTCGTTAAGCGTGTTATGTATCCGCGAACACCGACCAGGGCCAGGCCCACCTCTCTCCTAGGTGGTCTCAACCTGCCCTGTCGCTCCGCCATAAAGTAATAGTCGGGGGCCGTCGGGAACCCAGGCCCATCTCTACCGGGATGGAGCCACCTGCCCCTTCAGCCCCCATCTCCGAACAGTATCATAAGTAATGTAACAGTACAAGTATATATCATATGCCCGTGATCACCTCCTGAAGTGATCACGGCCCGGTAGTATAGCATGGCAGACGGACAAGAGTGTAGGGCCACTGATGATAATCTAGCATCCTATACTAATCATTCAGGATTGCAGGTAAGGTATCAACAGTTGTAGCAACAATGACAGGCTATGCATCAGAATAGGATTAACAGAAAGCAGTAACATGCTACACTACTCTAATGCAAGCAGTATAGAGGAGAGTAGGCGATATCTAGTGATCAAGGGGGGGCTTGCCTGGTTGCTCTGGCAAGAGAGAGGGTTCGTCAGTGACGTAGTCGACCACAGGGGCATCAGCATCATCACGGGGTCTACCGAAGAGAAGAGGGGGAAGAAACAATAAATACATAGCAAGCAAGTGCATAACAGGATAATAGGCAGAGCTAGACGTGTTCTAACGCGGTATGAGGTGATATCGGTGAAAGGGGGAAACATCCGGGAAAATATCCCCAGTGTTTCACATTTTTGGACAGATAAATCGGAGGGGAAAAGTTGCATGTTTGATATGCTAGGGATGTGTGGCAGACGAACGGGCTGCGTAACCGGATTCGTCTCGTCATTCTGAGCAACTTTCATATATTAATTATTTTCATCCGAGTTACGGTTTATTTTATATTAATTTTCAAAGTTTTAATCAATTTTCGGGGTTATTATTAACTCGAAAATTAACTAGCTAAATGCTGCGGGCACACATAAGTGTACCCAAAGGTGTACACATGGGTCTGACTGCTGGGGACACGGGGCTGAGTCAGCAGCCCAGTCATCAGTCAAAGTTTGACTGTTGACTGGTCAAACTAACGGGTGGGGCCTGTTTGTCATTGCCTGCCTAACTACTAACAGATTAATTAGATTAGTTAGCAGGTTTATTAGGTTTAATTAGTTAACTAATAGAATTAATTAAGTTAATTAATTACTTAAATACTAAATTAATTAATTTAATTATTGTTTTTCTGTCCTCCATTTTTTTAAGGTTCTCAGGGGCGGGCCCCCACTTGTCAATGGGCCAGGGGCGCTAACGGGCGGTGGTTCACGGGCGTCGGGCTGCGGTTGCGGGGCACATAGGCGAGGTGCGGGCGTCGTGGGTGCAGCCGCAACGGTCGCCGCCCGGCACCGTGGGGCACCCGCGGCCACGGCACCAGCAGGCGGCCGGAGCGGCGCGGAGGCAGAGGGAGCCGCGCGGCCCAAGGCGGCGGCGACGAGAGTGCGCGCGGGGCGCGGTGCACGATGGGGCGGTCAGTTAGCACGGGCGGCTCCGCGGCAGTGCACTAAGCACGACCGCGTGCTCAGGGGGAGAGCATAGCGCAGTGGCCGCGACGGCGAGGCAGGCGGCGACGGCGAGCTCATGGGTGCGGAGAGGGGTAGGAAAGAGAGGGGAGAGGCGGCAGCTGCTCACAGCGTTGTAGGGAAGGCTCAGGGAGGTCGGTGGCGGTTGGAGGACGGCGGATTCCGGTGATGGCGAGGCGTCGGCGACGTCAACGAGCGGGGCAGCGTCAGCAGGCGTCGGGTCGATGAGGGAGGAGCTGCGAGGAGGCTGGAAGGGGCGGCGCTTGGCGCGGAGGTAGTCCGGTGAGGGGGGGTCCGAGCGGTGCCGGGGTCGGTGTCGATCGGCGCTAGGGGCGCCCGTTTGCGGCGAGAGAGGAGTGGGCGTGAGGGGAGAGTGGGGGATCGATCCCGATCCAAGGGAATCAGGGGAGGGAGTGGAGCGCGTGGGGGAAAGTAGGGGGAGTGGGGCGCTAGGGTTTCGGGAGGGGGGGCGGGGGGTTATGGAGAGAGTGGGAGCGGCGGCTGGGCCAACTGGGCTGGCCGGCCGGTAGCTGGGCCGGTTGGCCCAGGGGGGTCTTTCCCCTTTTTTGTTAGTCTTTGGTTTTTGTTTTTTTATCTTATTTCTTTACTGTTTTAATTCCTTTTAAATATTTAGGGCTTTTATAAAAGCACGGTCCCTTCACCATGATTTCCAAAAATTCAAATTTGAATTTGGATCGGTTTTGAACTAACGCGTGATTAGCAACAGAAACCGGGGTGATGTGGCATCGTTAACATGGGATTACTGTAGCCTGATTATCCGGGCATCACAGGAGGACACTTGTCTTATTTGTGGGGCTGTGGACACGTGGAGACATGCTCTACTAACCTGCCCGATGTCGAGCAGC
Source organism: Triticum aestivum (assembly GCF_018294505.1). NCBI lineage: Eukaryota > Viridiplantae > Streptophyta > Magnoliopsida > Poales > Poaceae > Triticum > Triticum aestivum. The sequence continues at coordinate 710,784,877 of NC_057806.1, forward strand.
GTGTGGGCCTTAGCGCCGGAAGAGCTAGTGCAGCACTTGGTGGAGAGGCAAGAGATCAACCCAAAGGACTGGTTGTTTGTGTTACACGAAATATTAGACAGCAATAACTTTGTGCGGCTGATCGTTACCATCTGGGCCTTTTGAGGGGCACGAAGAAAGGCTATCCATGAGAATATCTACAAGTCGCCTCATTCAACTGGTGGATTCATAACTAGCTATCTTGCAGACCTCCAGATTATTCATGGGATAACACACAAACCATCATCGAGGGTGCACGCAAGACCGACGCAATGGCAAGCTCCATGTGAGGGGTGTGTCAACGTGAATGTCGATGCGGCAATGTCTGGTCAGGCATGGTACGGAGCCGTGGGGGCGGTATGCAGAAATTCCGATGGATAGTTCCTCGAAGCTTCAACCATGTTTTTTAGGTACATTGGTGTTTCCCAAACTCTCGAGGCTCTGGCTATCACAGAGGGACTAGCTCTGGCGGATGACTTATATCAGAGGAGAATACATGTTGCATCCGACTGCAAGGTGGTGGTAGACGATCTGACGAAGGAAAACTTGTCGGAATATGACGCCATTATACATGAGATAGTCCGTCGGTCGGATGACTTTGATCTTTGTAAAATTAGTCATGAATTTAGGAGCTCGAATTTCGAAGCTCACAACTTAGCGAAGCATGCTTTATCCTTCGGGGTTGGCCGCCATGTTTGGTTAGAGCACCCCGGAGAACTTTCTTTCGTCCCTCTAAACATTGTGGCGTCTTAATAAAAAGCTTCATGAGGTTGTCTCAAAAAAAAAACCATGACCGGTTACGCTTGAGCCCTTGGATTGGTAAGGCACCTTCTAGTTTGAATTCCTCTTCGTGGAATCGACTTGAACCATGTGGGGCCTTCGACGGTGGCAAGGTGATCGTCTTCTTCCTGGGAGGTTGTCTGGCATTTGTCCCAAGAGCGTGTCATTAGGTATCTCAGATCTATTTATTCTATTAGATTGAAAATTGTCAAATCGGATTCATCTCTTGTAAATGCATTCTCATATGCTAAATGGGCGAGCTATCTAGAGGTTTTGTCACATTTTCCGGATGTAATCTTATCTCATGGATTGCAAGAAACAACCTCTGGTGTCAAGATCCAAGCCCAGTTCTTTTCAGCTTTTGATTCTTCAGAATCAGCTTTTGAGAAACTTCACACGGAATGAGCTTTCCACCGAATCAGTCGTTGAGTTCTTTTCTGAGATTGTGGTATAAGATTATGGGATGAGTTGTGTGCTGAAATATCCATAATGTCCCAGAACTGAATTGCTACCACTTGGAACAAAACGAACATGTACAGAGAAGAACTACGTCGTTACCATGGCATCCATTCATCGGTCCATGCATCCATGTACAGAGTAGAACAGAGAAGACGGAGAGGAGATGAGAAGAGTAGAGATGAGACAGGGGGAGAGGAGAGCTCAGCTCAGGCAACACCCCGAGCGAACTCCGGCGAGACGGCGTCGGGCGTCGAGGCCAGCGCCCGGGCGGAGCAGCGGTTGCGAGCCTCGGGGCGAGCGGGCGGGGTGGAGCAGCGGCTTCAGGCGTCGTCTCCAAGGTCGGCGTCTAGCGGGGCCGGGGCGGTGCGGCGGCGTCGGCCCTGTAACCCTAACCCTAGCGCGGGCGCTAGTGGAGAGGTTGGGGATCGAGCGATGGAGACGAGGATGCGGCTGTCCACCAGTGGCAGTTCCCTCGTAATTTCCAGCCCAAATAGGGGTACTACCCTAAATCGAAGCGTTTTGTTTTGCGGGAGCGGCCAGAATCGCGAGAAGCGAGGTTCCCAGACGATTTTCGATTGCACTGCCGATTCTGGCGATTCTCAGATGATTTTAGACAATCGGATCGAGTTCTTTTGAGCTTATGATTTTCCAGACCAAGATTGTCCAAAATCGAGGGAAAAGAACTGGGCCGCAACACCAAAGCAAAATACAACTCTCTTGCAAATGCCACAATACAAGTAATCTGGTTGCAATTATTATTAACAAAACTCGGTATTAATCAACCAAAAACAACAATGCTATGATGTGATAATCTTGGTACCACATATACATTGACAAACCACGTGTTTTATGCTAGAATTAACCATAGTGAAGTAGATAAACCATTTTGTCAGAGAAATAGTAGCAAACAAGCTACTAGATTAGTCTCGACCCAACAAAGATTAAATGTCGGCCAACAATAAGCTGAAAAGGTAGGTCCCACAAAAAAGAGCACCGTGGCAAGACGCATGTGCGCTTCTAGTGTTCACGTGAAGCGTACCGAATCCGATTAGTCTCGACCCAACAAAGATCAAATGTCGGCCAACAATAAGCTGAAAAGGTAGGTCCCACAAAGAAGAGCACCATGGCAAGACGCACGTGCGCTTTTAGTGTTCACGTGAAACGTACCGAATCCGATTAGTCTCGACCATGGAGTAAATGCATGTGCTAAGTTGAGCACATGCAAAGATGACCAGGTTTAATTGTCCATTTCACCCTACAACAAACCAAAACCTTATTAGAGAACATGAATCAAGTAAGAATATGTGCGAACCTTTCAAAATTTACTTGTGAACTCATATATCTAACTAACTATCTAAGCAAGCCCCTGGAGGCCTACCCACCAACCAACCAACCAAATTTGGATTCGCTTTTATTCCACGATTCACACAAACACAAGCATACACAACACATAGAAAATGTGATACCGTGTCCTTTTTAATACGGGGAAAAGACCCATTTTGGAGTACATGAATATTGTAGGAATTGGGTATGAACTATCTGAACTTTACTTGCGAACTGATGTATATCTAAGTACCAACAGAATCTAGGGCCTCATTTATTTATTGCAAAGCTCATAAACGCACGAGTGTACAAAAGACACAGAAATGCAACGGCATGCTCTTCTGAATCCTATTTACCTAACGGATGTTTGAGCATATCACACGGGGAATTTATCCAAATCCTTCCAAAAGAATCGAGCCAGCCGGAATCTGCCTATGAAATGCGTCGCGACAAACTCTACAGCTCCTATGAGCAGGCGGGTCAAGATTGAAGGAAATATGCCCTAGAGGCAATAATAAAGTTGTTATTTATATTTTCTTATATCATGATAAATGTTTATTATTCATGCTAGAATTGTATTAACCGGAAAATTAGTACATGTGTGAATACATAGGCAAACAGAGTGTCACTAATATGCTTCTACTTGACTAGCTCGTTAATCAAAGATGGTTAAGTTTCCTAGCCATGGAAAAAGAGTTGTCATTTGATAAGCGGAATCACATCATTAGAGAATGATGTGATTGACTTGACCCATCTGTTAGCTTAGCACGATGATCGTTACAGTTTCATTGCTACTACTTTCTTCATGACTTATACATGTTCCTCGGACTATGAGATTATGCAACTCCCGAACACCGGAGAAACACCTTGTGTGCTATTAAACGTCACAACGTAACTGGGTGATTATAAAGATGCTCTACAGGTGTCTCCGATGATGTTTGTTGAGTTGGCATAGATCAAGATTAGGATTTGTCACTCTGTGTATCGGAGAGGTATCTCTGGGCCCTCTCAGTAATGCACATCACTATAAGCCTTGCAAGCATTGTGACTAGTGAGTTAGTTGCGGGATAATGCGTTACGGAATGAGTAAAGAGACTTGCCGGTAACAAGATTGAACTAGGTATGAGGATACCGACGATCGAATCTCAGGCAAGTAACATACCGATGACAAAGGGAACAACGTATGTTGTTATGCGGTTTGATCGATAAAGATCTTCGTAAAATATGTAGGAGCCAATATGAGAATCCAGGCTCCGCTATTGGTTATTGACTGGAGATGAGTCTCGGTCATGTCTGCATAGTTCTTGAACCCGTAGGGTCCGCACGCTTAACGTTCTGTGATGATTTGTATTATGAGTTATGTGATTTGATGACCGAAGTTTGTTCGGAGTCCCGGATGAGATCGGGGACATGACGAGGAGTCTCGAAATGGTCGAGACGTAAAGATCGATATATTGGAAGGCTATATTCGGACATCGGAAAGGTTCCGAGTGATTCGGGTATTTTTCGAAGTACCGAAGAGTTACGAGAATTCGTATTGGGCCTTAATGGGCCATACGGGAAAGGAGAGAAAGGCCTCAAGGGTGGCCGCGCCCCTTCCCCATGGACTGGTCCGAATTGGACTAGGGAAAGGGGGCGCTCCCTTCCTTCGTTCTCCTTCTCCCTTCCCTTTTTCCTATTCCATGTGGGAGGTGGAATCCTACTAGGACTATGGAGTCCTAGTAGGACTCCACACTTTCGGTGCGCCCTATGAGGGCCGGCCTCCTCCTCCCTCCATCCTTTATATACGTGGCCAGGGGGCACCCCATAGACACACAAGTTGATCATTGCTTCCTTAGCCGTGTGCGGTGCTCCCCTCCACCATAATCCACCTTGGTCATATCGTAGCGGTGCTTAGGCAAAGCCCTGTTCCGGTAGCATCATCATCACCGTCATCACGCCGCCGTGCTGATGAAGCTCTCGCTCGACACTCAGCTGGATCGAGAGTTCATGGGACGTCATCGAGCTGAAGTGTGTAGATCGCGGAGGTGCCGTACTTTCGGTACTAGGATCGGTCGGATCGTGAAGACGTGTGACTACATCAACCGCGTTATCATAACGCTTCCGCTTATGGTCTACAAGGGTACGTGGACTACATGAAGGGTAACGCAGTAATTTCAAAAAAAATCCTACGCACACGCAAGATCATGGTGATGCATAGCAACGAGAGGGGAGAGTGTTGTCTGCGTACCTACACAGACCGACTGCGGAAGCGTTGACGCAACATAGAGGAAGTAGTCGTACGTCTTCCCGATCCGACCGATCCAAGCACCGTTACTCCGGCACCTCCGAGTTCTTAGCACACGTACAGCTCGATGACGATCCCCGGGCTCTGATCCAGCAAAGCGTCGGGGAGAAGTTCCGTCAGCACGACGACGTGGTGACGATCTTGATGTTCTACTGTCGCAGGGCTTCGCCTAAGCACCGCTACAATATGATCGAGGTGGAATATGGTGGCAGGGGGCACCGCACACGGCTAAGGAACGATCTCAAGGATCAACTTGTGTGTCTAGAGGTGCCCCCTGCCCCCGTATATAAAGGATCCAAGGGGGAGGGGCGGCCGGCCAGGAGGAGGGCGCAAGAGGAGTCCTACTCCTACCGGGAGTAGGACTCCCCCCCAATCCTAGTTGGAATAGGATTCCCCGAGGGGGAAAGAGAGAGAGGGGGGCCGGCCACCTCTCCTTGTCCTAATAGGACTAGGGGAGGGGGGAGGCGCGCGGCCCACCTTGGGCTGCCCCTTTCTCCTTTCCACTAAAGCCCACTAAGGCCCATATAGCTCCCGGGGGGTTCCGGTAACCTCCCGGTACTCCGGTAAAATCTCGATTTCACCCGGAACACTTCCGATATCCAAACATAGGCTTCCAATATATCAATCTTTATGTCTCGACCATTTCGAGACTCCTCGTCATGTCCGTGATCACATCCGGGACTCCGAACTAACTTCGGTACATCAAAATGCATAAACTCATAATAACTGTCATCGTAACGTTAAGCGTGCGGACCCTACGGTTCGAGAACAATGCAGACATGACTGAGACACATCTCCGGTCAATAACCAATAGCGGGACCTGGATGCCCATATTGGCTCCTACATATTCTACGAAGATCTTTATCGGTCAGACCGCATAACAACATACGTTGTTCCCTTTATCATCGGTATGTTACTTGCCCGAGATTCGATCGTCGGTATCCAATACCTAGTTCAATCTCGTTACCGGCAAGTCTCTTTACTCGTTTCATAATACATCATCTCTCAACTAACATATTAGTTGTAATGCTTGCAAGGCTTATGTGATGTGCATTACCGAGAGGGCCCAGAGATACCTCTCCGACAATCGGAGTGACAAATCCTAATCTCGAAATACGCCAACCCAACATCTACCTTTGGAGACACCTGTAGAGCTCCTTTATAATCACCCAGTTACGTTGTGACGTTTGGTAGCACACAAAGCGTTCCTCCGGTAAACGGGAGTTGCATAATCTCATAGTCATAGGAACATGTATAAGTCATGAAGAAAGCAATAGCAACATACTAAACGATCGGGTGCTAAGCTAATGAAATGGGTCATATCAATCAGATCATTCAACTAATGATGTGACCTCGTTAATCAAATAACAACTCTTTGTTCATGGTTAGGAAACATAACCATCTTTGATTAACGAGCTAGTCAAGTAGAGGCATACTAGTGACACTTTGTTTGTCTATGTATTCTCACATGTATTATGTCCGGTTAATACAATTCTAGCATGAATAATAAACATTTATCATGATATAAGGAAATAAATAATAACTTTATTATTGCCTCTAGGGCATATTTCCTTCAGTCTCCTACTTGCACTAGAGTCAATAATCTAGTTCACATTGCTATGTGATTAACACCAATAGTTCACATCTTTATGTGATTGGTTCACATCTCCATGTGACTAACACCCAAAGGGTTTACTAGATTCAATAATCTAGTTCACATTGCTATGTGATTAACACCCAAAGAGTGATCATGTTTTGCTTGTGAGAGAAATTTAGTCAACGAGCCTGCCAAATTCAGATCCGTATGTATTTTGCAAAATTCTATGTCTACAATGCTCTGCACGGAGCTACTCTAGCTGATTGCTCCCACTTTCAATATGTATCCAGATTGAGACTTAGAATCATCTGGATCAGTGTCAAAAACTTGCATCGACGTAACCCTTTACGACGAATCTTTTTGTCACATCCATAATCGAGAAACATATCCTTATTTCACTAAGGATAATTCTGACCACTGTCCAGTGATCTACTCCTAGATCACTATTGTACTCCCTTGCCAAATTAGTGCAGGGTATACAATAGATCTGGTACACAGCATGACATACTTTATAGAACCTATGGCCAAGGCATAGGGAATGACTTTCATTCTCTTTCTATCTTCTGTCGTGGTCGGGCTTTGAGTCTTACTCAACTTCACACCTTGTAATACAGGCAAGAACTCTTTCTTTGACTGCTCCATTTTGAACTACTTCAAAATCTTGTCAAGGTATGTACTCATTGAAAAAACTTATCAAGCGTCTTGATCTATCTCTATAGATCTTGATGCTCAATATGTAAATAGCTTCACCGAGGTCTTTCTTTGAAAAAACTCCTTTCAAACACTCCTTTATGCTTTGCAGAATAATTCTACATTATCTCCGATCAACAATATGTCATTCACATATACTTATCAGAAATGTCGTAGTGCTCCCACTCACTTTCTTGTAAATACATGCTTCACCGCAAGTCTGTATAAAACTATATGCTTTGATCAACTCATCAAAGTGTATATTCCAACTCCGAGATGCTTGCACCAGTCTACAGAAGGATCGCTGGAGCTTGCACATTTTGTTAGCACCTTTGGGATTGACAAAACCTTCTAGTTGCATCGTATACAACTCTTCTTTAATAAATCCATTAAGTAATTCAGTTTTGTTTATCCATTTGCCAGATTTCATAAAATGCGGCAATTGCTAACATGATTCGGATAGACTTAAGCATATATACGAGTGAGAAAATCTCATCGTAGTCAACACCTTGAACTTGTCGAAAACCTTTTGCGACAATTCTAGCTTTGTAGATAATAACACTACTATCAGCGTTTGTCTTCCTCTTGAAGATCCATTTATTTTTATGGCTTGCCGATCATCGGGCAAATCCATCAAAGTCCATACTTTGTTCTCATACATGGATCATATCTCAAATTTCATGGCCTCAAACCATTTCGCGGAATCTGGGCTCATCATCGCTTCCTCATAGTTCGCAAGTTCGTCATGGTCTAGTAACATGACTTCCAGAACAGGATTACCGTACCACACTGGTGCGGATCTTACTCTGGTTTACCTACGAGATTTGGTAGTAACTTGATCTGAAGTTACATGATCATCATCATTAGCTTTCTCACTAATTGGCGTAGTAGTCACAAGAACAGATTTCTGTGATGAACTACTTTCCAATAAGGGAGAAGGTACAATTACCTTATCAAGTTTTCTACTTTCCTCCCACTCACTTCTTTTGAGAGAAACTCCTTCTCTAGAAAGTTTCCGAATTTAGCAACAAAAGTCTTGCCTTCGGATCTGTGATAGAAGGTGTATCCAATAGTTTCCTTTGGATATCCTATGAAGACACGTTTCTCCGATTTGGGTTTGAGCTTATCAGGTTGAAACTTTTTCACATAAGCATTGCAACCTCAAACTTTAAGAAACGACAACTTAGGTTTCTTGCCAAACCATAGTTCATACGGTGTCGTCTCAACGGATTTATATGGTGCCCTATTTAACGTGAATGCAACTGTCTCTAATGCATAACCCAAAACGATAGTGGTAGATCGGTAAGAGACATCATAGATCGCACCATATCTAATAAAGTACGGTTATGACGTTCGGACATACCATTACATTGTGGTGTTCCAGGTGACGTGAGTAGTGAAACTATTTCACATTGTTTTTAACTGAAGGCCAAACTCGTAACTCAAATACTCTTCTCTACGATCAGATCGTAGAAACTTTATTTTCTTGTTACGATGATTTTTCACTTCACTCTGAAATTCTTTGAACTTTTCAAATGTTTCAGACTTATGTTTCATCAAGTAGATATACTCATATCTGCTCAAATCATCTGTGAAGATCAGAAAATAATGATACCTGTCGTGAGCCTCAATATTCATCGGACCACATACATCAGTATGTATGATTTCCAACAAATCTGTTGCTCGCTCAATTGTTCCAAAGAACGGAGTCTTAGTCATCTTGCCCATGAGGCATGGTTCGCAAGCATCAACTGATTCATAATCAAGTGATTCCAAAAGTCCATCATCATGGAGTTTCTTCATGCGCTTTACACCAATATGACCTAAACGGCAGTGCCACAAATAAGTTGCACTATCATTATTAACTTTGCATCTTTTGGTTTCAATATTATGATTATGTGTATCACTATGATCGAGATCCAACAAACCATTTTGTTGGTGTGTATAACCATAGAAGGTTTTATTCATGTAAACAGAACAACAATTGTTCTCTAACTTAAATGAATAACCGTATTGCATTAAACATGATCAAATCATATTCATGCTCAACGCAAACACCAAATAACACTTATTCAGGTTCAACACTAATCCCGAAAGTATAGGGAGTGTGCGATGATGATCATATCAAACTTGGAACCACTTCCAACACACATCATCACTTCACCCTTAACTAGTCTCTGTTTATTCTGCAACTCCCGTTTCGACTTACTAATCTTAGCAACTGAACTAGTATCAAATACTGAGGGGTTGCTATAAACACTAGTAAAGTACACATCAATAACATGTATATCAAATATACTTATGTTCACTTTGCCATCCTTCTTATCTGCCAATCACTTGGGGTAGTTCCGCTTCCAGTGACCAGTCCCTTTGCAGTAGAAACACTTAGTCTCAGGCTTAGGACCAGACTTGGGCTTCTTCACTTGAGCAGCAACTTGCTTGCTGTTCTTATTGAAGTTCCCCTTCTTCCCTCTGCCCTTTTCTTGAAACTAGTGGTCTTGTCTACCATCAACACTTGATGTTTTTCTTGATTTCTACCTTCGTCAATTTCCGCATTACGAAGAGCTTGGGAATCATTTTCGTTATCCCTTGCATATCATAGTTCATCACGAAGTTCTACTAACTTGGTGATGGTGACTAGAGAATTCTGTCAATCACTATCTTATCTGGAAGATTAACTCCCACTTGATTCAAGTGATTGTAGTACTCAGACAATCTGAGCACATGCTCACTAGTTGAACGATTCTCCTCCATCTTTTAGCTATAGAACTTGTTGGAGATTTCATATCTCTCAACTCGGGTATTTGCTTGAAATATTAACTTCAACTCCTGGAACATCTCATATGCTCCATGACGTTCAAAACGTCTTTGAAGTCCCGATTCTAAGCCATTAAGCATGGTGCACTAAACTATCAAGTAGTCATCATTTTGAGCTAGCCAAACGTTCATAACGTCTGCATCTGCTCCTGCAATAGGTCCGTCACCTAGCGGTGCATCAAGGACATAATTCTTCTGTGCAGCAATGAGGATAAACCTCAGATCACGGATCAAATCCGCATCATTGCTACTAACATCTTTCAACACAATTTTCTCTAGGAACATATCAAAATAAACACAGGGAAGCAACAACGCGAGCTATTTACAACATAATTTGCAAAATACTACCAGGACTAAGTTCATGATAAATTTAAGTTCAATTAATCATATTACTTAAGAACTCCCACTTAGATAGACATCTCTCTAATCCTCTAAGTGATTTACATGATCCAAATCAACTAAACCATGTCCGATCATCACGTGAGATGGAGTAGTTTCATTGGTGAACATCATTATGTTGATCATATCTACTATATGATTCACGCTCGACCTTTCGGTCTCCGTGTTCCGAGGCCATATCTGCATATGCTAGGCTCGTCAAGTATAACCCCAGTATTCTGCGTGTGCAAAACTGGCTTGCACCCGTTGTAGATGGACGTAGAGCTTATCACACCCGATCATCACGTGGTGTCTGGGCACGACGAACTTTGGCAACGGTGCATACTCAGGGAGAACACTTCTTGATAATTTAGTGAGAGACCATCTTATAATGCTACCGTCAATCAAAGCAAGATAAGATGCATAAAAGATAAACATCACATGCAATCAATATAAGTGATATGATATGGCCATCATCATCTTGTGCTTGTGATCTCCATCTCCGAAGCACCGTCATGATAACCATCGTCACCGGCGCGACACCTTGATCTCCATCGTAGCATCGTTGTCATCTCGCCAATCTTATGCTTCCACGACTATCGCTACCGCTTAGTGATAAAGTAAATCATTACAGCGCGATTGCATTGCATACAATAAAGCGACAACCATATGGCTCCTGCCAGTTGCCGATAACTCGGTTACAAAACATGATCATCTCATACAATAAAATTTAGCATCATGTCTTGACCATATCACATCACAACATGCCCTGCAAAAACAAGTTAGACGTCCTCTACTTTGTTGTTGCAAGTTTTTACGTGGCTGCTATGGGCTTAAGCAAGAACCAATCTCACCTACGCATCAAAACCACAACGATAGTTTGTCAAATAGACTCCGTTTTAACCTTCGCAAGGACCGGGCGTAGCCACACTTGGTTCAACTAAAGTTGGAGAGACTGTCGCCCGCAAGCCACCTATGTGCAAAGCACGTCGGGAGAACCGGTCTCGCGTAAGCGTACGCGTAATGTCGGTCCGGGTTGCCTCGTCCAACAATACCGCCAAACCAAAGTATGACATGCTGGTAGGCAGTATGACTTATATCGCCCACAACTCACTTGTGTTCTACTCGTGCATATAACATCAACATATAAAACCTAGGCTCGGATCCCACTGAAGGGTAACGCAGTAATTTCAAAAAAATTCCTACGCACACGCAAGATCATGGTGATGCATAGCAACGAGAGGGGAGAGTGTTGTCTACGTACCTACGCAGACCGACTGCGGAAGCGTTGACGCAACGTAGAGGAAGTAGTCGTACGTCTTCCCGATCCGACCGATCCAAGCACCGTTACTCCGGCACCTCCGAGTTCTTAGCACACGTACAGCTCGATGACGATCCCCAGGCTCTGATCCAGCAAAGCGTCGGGGAGAAGTTCTGTCAGCACGACGGCGTGGTGACGATCTTGATGTTCTACTGTCGCAGGGCTTCGCCTAAGCACCGCTACAATATGATCGAGGTGGAATATGGTGGCAGGGGGCACCGCACACGGCTAAGGAACGATCTAAAGGATCAACTTGTGTGTCTAGAGGTGCTCCCCTGCCCCCGTATATAAAGGATCCAAGGGGGAGGGGCGGCCGGCCAGGAGAAGGGCGCGGGAGGAGTCCTACTCCTACCGGGAGTAGGACTCCCCCCCCCCCAATCCTAGTTGGAATAGGATTCCCCGAGGGGGAAAGAGAGAGAGGGGGGCCGGCCACCTCTCCTTGTCCTAATAGGACTAGGGGAGGGGGGAGGCGCGCGGTCCACCTTGGGCTGCCCCTTTCTCCTTTCCACTAAAGCCCACTAAGGCCCATATAGCTCCCGGGGGGTTCCGGTAACCTCCCGGTACTCCGGTAAAATCTCGATTTCACCCGGAACACTTCCGATATCCAAACATAGGCTTCCAATATATCAATCTTTATGTCTCGACCATTTCGAGACTCCTCGTCATGTCCGTGATCACATCCGGGACTCCGAACTAACTTCGGTACATCAAAATGCATAAACTCATAATAACTGTCATCGTAACGTTAAGCGTGCGAACCCTACGGTTCGAGAACAATGTAGACATGACTGAGACACATCTCCGGTCAATAACCAATAGCGGGACCTGGATGCCCATATTTGCTCCTACATATTCTACGAAGATCTTTATCGGTCAGACCGCATAACAACATACGTTGTTCCCTTTATCATCGGTATGTTACTTGCCCGAGATTCGATCGTCGGTATCCAATACCTAGTTCAATCTCGTTACCGGCAAGTCTCTTTACTCGTTTCGTAATACATCATCTCACAACTAACATATTAGTTGTAATGCTTGCAAGGCTTATGTGATGTGCATTACCGAGAGGGCCCAGAGATACCTCTCCGACAATCGGAGTGACAAATCCTAATCTTGAAATACGCCAACCCAACATCTACCTTTGGAGACACCTGTAGAGCTCCTTTATAATCACCCAGTTACGTTGTGACGTTTGGTAGCACACAAAGCGTTCCTCCGATAAACGGGAGTTGCATAATCTCATAGTCATAGGAACATGTATAAGTCATGAAGAAAGCAATAGCAACATACTAAACGATCGGGTGCTAAGCTAATGAAATGGGTCATGTCAATCAGATCATTCAACTAATGATGTGACCTCGTTAATCAAATAAAAACTCTTTGTTCATGGTTAGGAAACATAACCATCTTTGATTAACGAGCTAGTCAAGTAGAGGCATACTAGTTACACTCTGTTTGTCTATGTATTCTCACATGTATTATGTTTCCGGTTAATACAATTCTAGCATGAATAATAAACATTTATCATGATATAAGGAAATAAATAATAACTTTATTATTGCCTCTAGGGCATATTTCCTTCACTACACTCTTCTCTCTCGTTGCTATGCATCACCATGATCTTGCGTGTGTGTAGGAATTTTTTGAAATTACTGCGTTCCCCAAAGTGGCATCCGAGCCAGGTGTATGCGTAGATGTTATATGCATGAGTAGAACACAAAGGAGTTGTGGGTGTGGGTATATACATATTGCTTGCCATCACTAGTTGATTCTTGATTCAGCGGTATTGTTGGATGAAGCGGCCTAGACCGATATTACGCGTACGCTTACGCGAGACTGGTTCTACCGACGTGCTTCGCACACAGGTGGCTGGTGGGTGTCAGTTTCTCCAACTTTAGTTGAATCGGATTCAATGAACATGGTTCTTTCCAAAGATCAAAAAGCAATCACTATACCGCGTTGTGGTTTTTGATGCGTAGGTAAGAACGGTCCTTGCTCAGCCCGTAGCAGCCACGTAAAACTTGCAACAACAAAGTAGAGGATGTCTAACTTGTTTTTGCAGGGGTTGTTGTGATGTGATATGGTCAAGACGTGATGAGATATAAGTTGTTGTATGAGATGATCATGTTTTTTTGAAGTTATCGGCAACTGGCAGAAGCCTTATGGTTGTCTCTTTATTGCATAAGATGCAAGCGTCAAATAATTGATTTACTTTATCGCTATGCGATAGCAATAGTTGCAAGATCAATAGTTGACGAGACGACCATGTGATGACACATTGATAAAGACCAAGATGATGGAGATCATGGTGTCATGCCGGTGACGATAGAGATCATGACGGTACTTTGGAGATGGAGATCAAAGACGCAAGATGATCATGGTCATATCATGTCACATATTTTGATTGCATGTGATGTTTATCCTTTATGCATCTTATTTTGCTTAGTTCGACGGTAGCATTATAAGATGATCTCTCACTAAATTTCAAGGTACAAGTGTTCTCCTGCGTATGCACCATTGCGAAAGTTCGTCGTGCCGAGACACCACGTGATGATCGGGTGCGATAAGCTCTATGTTCACATACAACGGGTGCAAGCCAGTTTTGCACACGCAGAATACCCAGGTTAAACTTGACGAGCCTAGCATATGCAGATATGGCCTCGGAACACTGGAGACCGAAAGGTCGAGCGTGAATCATATAGTAGATATGATCAACATAGTGATGTTCACCATTGAAAACTACTCCATCTCACGTGATGATCGGACATGGTTTAGTTGATTTGGATCACGTGACCATTTAGATGACTAGAGGGATGTCTATCTAAGTGGGAGTTCTTAAGTAATATGATTAATTGAACTTTAATTTATCATGAACTTAGTCCTGATAGTATTTGCATAACTATGTTGTAGATCAATAGCTCGCGATGTAGCTCCCCGTTTTTTTATATGTTCCTAGAGAAAAACTATGTTGAAAGATGATAGTAGCAATGATGCGGACTAGGTCTGTGATCTGAGGATTATCCTCATTGCTGCATAGAAGAATTATGTCCTTGATGCACCGCTAGGTGACAGACTTATTGCAGGAGCAGATGCAGACGTTATGAACGCTTGACAAGCTCGGTATGATGACTACTTGATAGTTTAGTGCACCATGCTTTACGGCTTAGAACCGGGACTTCAAAAATGTTTTGAATGCCATGGAGCTTATAATATGTTCCAAGAGTTGCAATTGGTATCTCATACTCATGCCCGTGTCAAGAGGTATGAGACCTCTGACAGTACTTTGCCTACAAGATGAAGGAGAATAGCTCAATGAGTGAGCATGTGCTCAGAATGTCTGAGTACTACAATCACTTGAATCAAGTGGGAGTTAATCTTCCCGATAAGATAGTGATTGACAGAGTTCTCTAGTCACTATCACCAAGTTACTAGAACTTCATGATGAACTATAATATGCCAGGGATAACGAAAACGATTCCCAAAGCTCTTCGCGATGCTGAAATCGGCAAAGGTAGAAATCAAGAATAAGCATCAAGTGTTGATGGTTGACAAGACCACTAGTTTCAAGTAAAAGGGCAAGGGAAAGAAAGGGAACTTCAAGTAGAATGGCAAGCAAGTTTCCACTCCCATGAAGAAGCCCAAAGCTAGACCCAAGCCTAAAACTGAGTGCCTCTACTGCAAAGGAAATGGTCACCGGAAGTGGAACTTCCCTAGATACTTGGCAGATAAGAAGGATGGCAAAATGAACAAAGGTATATTTGATATACATGTTATTGATGTGTACTTTACTAGTGTTTATAGCAAATCCCTCGGTATTTGATGCTAGTTCAGTTGCTAAGAGTAGTAACTCGAAACGGGAGTTGAAAAATAAACAAAGACTAGTTGAGGACGAGGTGACGATGTGTGTTGGAAATGATTCCAAGGTTGATAAGATCACCAACGCACACTCCATTTACCTTCGGGGTTAGTGTTGAACCTGAAATAAATGTTATTTGGTGTTTGCGTTGAGCATAATATGATTGGATCATGTTTATTGCAATATGGTTATTCATTTAAGTCAAAGAATAATTGTTATTCTATTTACATGAATAAAACCTTCTGTGGTCATACACCCAAGGTGAATGGTTTATTGAATCTCGATCGTAGTGATACACATATTCATAATATTGATGCCAAAAGATGCAAAGTTAATAATGATAGTGCAACCTATTTGTGGCACTACCGTTTAGGTCATATTAGTGTAAAGCGCATGAAGAAACTCCTACACCAAAAGAAACTGTTGGGTACACCTTCTATCACAGATCTGAAGGCAAGATATTTTGTTGCTAAGAATGGATCCTTTCTAGAGAAGGAGTTTCTCTCGGAAGAAGTGAGTGGGAGGAAAGTAGAACTTGATGAGGTAATTGTATCTTCTCCCGAATTAGAAAATAGTTCATCACAGAAATTAGTTCTAGTGATTCCTACACCAATTAGTGAGGAAGCTAATGATGATGATCATGAAACTTCAGATCAAGTTACTACCGAACCTCGTAGGTCAACCAGAGTATGGTCCGCACCAGAGTGGTACGGTAATCATGTTCTAGAAGTCATGTTACAAGACCATTACGAACCTACGAACTATGAGGAAGCGACGATGAGCCCAGATTCCGCAAAATGGCTTGAGGCCATGGAATCTGAGATGGGATCCATGTATGAGAACAAAGTATGCACTTTGATTGACTTGCCCGATGATCGGTGAGTCATTGAGAATAAATGGATCTTCAAGAGGAAGACAGACGCTGGTAGTAGTGTTACTATCTACAAAGCTCGAATTGTCGCAAAATGTTTTCGACAAGATCAAGGTGTTAACTACGATGAGATTTTCTCACTCGTATAGATGCTTAAAAGTCTATCCGAATCATGTTAGCAGTTGCCGTATTTTATGAAATCTGGCAAATGAATGTCAAAACTACATTCCTTAATGGATTTCTTAAAGAAGAGTTGTATATGATACAACCAGAAGGTTTTCTCAATCTTAAAGGTGCTAACAAAGTGTGCAAGCTCCAACGATCCATCTATGGACTAGTGCAAGCATCTCGGAGTTGGAATATATGCTTTGACAAAGTAATCAAAGCATATGGTTTTATACAGACTTGCGGTGAAGCCTGTATTTACAAGAAAGTGAGTGGGAGCACTACATCATTTCTGATAAGTATATGTGAATGGCATATTGTTGATCGGATATAATGTAGAATTTTCTAAAAAGCATAAAGGAGTGTTTGAAAGGAGTTTTCAAAGAAAGACCTCAGTGAAGCTACTTACATATTGAGCATCAAGATCTATAGAGATAGATCAAGACGCTTGATATATTTTTAATGAGTACATACCTTGACAAGATTTTTTTTTGAGGCATACCTTGACAAGATTTTGAAGTAGTTCAAAATAGAACAGTCAAAGAAGGAGTTCTTGCCTGTGTTGCGAGATGTGAAGTTGAGTAAAGACCCAAAGCCTAACCACGACAGAAAATAGAAAGAGAATGAAAAGTCATTCCCTATGCCTCAGTCATAGGTTCTATAAAATATGCTATGTTATGTACCAGACCTATTGTGTACCTCATCATAAGTCTGGCAAGAGGGTACAATAGTGATCCAAGAGTGGATCACTGGACAGCGGTAAAAAATATCCTTAGTGGAATAAGGAAATGTTTCTCGGTTATGGAGGTGACAAAGAGTTCGTCGTAAAGAGTTACATCGATACAAGCTTTGACACCGATCTGGATGACTCTAAGTCTCGATCTAGATACATATTGAAAGTGGGAGGAATTAGCTAGAGTAGCTCCGTGCAAAGCATTGTAGACATAGAAAATTTGCAAAATACATAGGGCTCTGAAAGTGGCAGACCCGTTGACTAAATTTCTCTCACAAGCAAAACATGATCACTCTTTGGGTGTTAATCACATAGCGATGTGAACTAGATTATCGACTCTAGTAAACCCTTTGGGTGTTAGTCACATGGAGATGTGAACTAATCACATAAAGATGTGAACTATTGGTGTTAAATCACATGACGATGTGAACTAGATTATTGACTCTAGTGCTAGTGGGAGACTGGAGGAAATATGCCCTAGAGGCAATAATAAAGTTATTATTTATATTTCCTTATATCATGATAAATGTTTATTATTCATGCTAGAATTGTATTAACCGGAAACTTAGTACATGTGTGAATACATAGGCAAACAGAGTGTCACTAGTATGCCTCTACTTGACTAGCTCGTTAATCAAAGATGGTTAAGTTTCCTAGCCATGGACAAAGAGTTTTCATTCGATAAGCGGGATCACATCATTAGATAATGATGTGATTGACTTGACCCATCCGTTAGCTTAGCACGATGATCGTTACAGTTTCATTGCTACTGCTTTCTTCATGACTTATACATGTTCCTCAGACTATGAGATTATGCAACTCCCGAATACCGGAGGAACACCTTGTGTGCTATCAAACGTCACAACGTAACTGGGTGATTATAAAGATGCTCTACAGGTGTCTCCAATGGTGTTTGTTGAGTTGGCATAGATCAAGATTAGGATTTGTCACTCCGTGTATCGGAGAGGTATCTCTGGCCCTCTCGGTAATGCACATCACTATAAGCCTTGCAAGCATTGTGACTAATGAGTTAGTTGCGGGTCGATGCATTACGGAACGAGTAAAGAGACTTGCCGGTAATGAGATTGAACTAGGTATGAGGATACCGACGATCGAATCTCAGGCAAGTAACATACCGATGACAAAGGGAACAACGTATGTTGTTATGCGATTTGACCGATAAAGATCTTCGTAGAATATGTAGGAGCCAATATGAGCATCCAGGTTCCGCTATTGGTTATTGACTGGAGATGAGTCTCGGTCATGTCTGCATAGTTCTCGAACCCGTAGGGTCCGCACGCTTAACGTTCTGTGATGATTTGTATTATGAGTTATGTGATTTGATGACCGAAGTTTGTTCGGAGTCCCGGATGAGATCGAGGACATGACGAGGAGTCTCGAAATGGTCGAGACGTAAAGATCGATATATTGGAAGGCTATATTCGGACATCGGAAAGGTTCCGAGTGATTCGGGTATTTTTCGGAGTACCGAAGAGTTACGAGAATTCGTATTGGGCCTTAATGGGCCATACGGGAAAGGAGAGAAAGGCCTCAAGGGTGGCCGCGCCCCTTCCCCATGGACTGGTCCGAATTGGACTAGGGAAAGGGGGCGCTCCCTTCCTTCGTTCTCCTTCTCCCTTCCCTTTTTCCTATTCCATGTGGGAGGTGGAATCCTACTAGGACTAGGGAGTCCTAGTAGGACTCCACACTTTGGGTGCGCCCTATGAGGGTCGGCCTCCTTCTCCCTCCATCCTTTATATACGTGGTCAGGGGGCACCCCATAGACACACAAGTTGATCATTGATCCCTTAGCCGTGTGCGGTGCTCCCCTCCACCATAATCCACCTCGGTCATATCGTAGCGGTGCTTAGGCGAAGCCCTGTTCCGGTAGCATCATCATCACCGTCATCACGCCGTCGTGCTGACGAAGCTCTCCCTCGACAGTTAGCTTGATCAAGAGTTCATGGGACGTCACCGGGCTGAACGTGTGCAGATCGCGGAGGTGCCGTACTTTAGGTACTAGGATCGGTCGGATCATGAAGACGTACGACTACATCAACCGCGTTGTCATAACGCTTCCGCTTATGGTCTACGAGGGTACGTGGACTACACTCTCCCCTCTCATTGCTATGCATCACCATGATCTTGCGTGTGCGTAGGAATGTTTTTGAAATTACTGTGTTCCCCAACAAAGATGGCTGCTGATTTTGGCGTCAAGGCCAGACGCAGTGCGCGCCTTGCTGAAATCGAGCCGGCAAACTACTCCTCCATGACGGCCAAGGCAATGCGCTCCAAGGCAAAAAAAGCTTGATCTCTCATCTGCTTCGAAGGATCTCTCGGACACTCTTGTCCATGCCCGCCTCTGTGATGATGATGGTTTCGTCCACGACTCTGTCTGCGGTCCTGCCTCGTCGAAGGATCTCGCGGCCATTGCTGTTGCTTGCGGTGCTCCGCCTGAGAAGGCGGTGGACATCGCATTGGGCTCCGGTGCCATGGGCTCGCCATGATTGGATCCCGAGTTCTCAACGGCCACACTAGTGGCGGCCCTTATTGGCCATGTATCTGGTGCGTCGCACCCTATCGTAGTCTGGTAGTTAGGCCTATGTTAGTTGTAACGGTGCTCATGCATACTTCTGTCAGCATGCTTCACTGTATCCTGAACCTGTTCGCATGTATCGTCGGCTCGTCTCCCTATGTAAGGTGCTTGCTAATGTTTCCAATATGAGGAACGAATCCTACTCTATCGTATCCTGGAATGTTCGTGGATTAGGTGACCCAGACAAATGTGCCAACATGTTTTCTGAATTTAACCAGCTGCGCCCTTCGATAGCTCTACTCCAAGACACTAAACTTTACAACCCAGATACCATTAAACTACGCTCGATCTTGCCACGGTTCCTAGACTCTAATAACCATCTAGACGCAATCGGATCGGCGGGAGGCATTCTCTCTGCCACAAACTCCCGCTGCTTTTCAATCCTAAACTGTAAACATCAACGTTTTACCTCTACCCTTACCCTCTCCTGCCTTGCGTCGCAACACAATATCTTGATCACCAATGTCTATGCTCCCTCTCAAAGACATCTAAAACTAGAATTATTGGAAGAACTTAAACAAATCGAGCCTCCGCCAAATTCTCCCTGGCTTCTCATCAGTGACTTCAACTTAATCTGCTTCCCCAATGAAAAGAATAACACCAATTTTCACCGATCCGAAGCTAATGCGTTCAATGACACCATTGATCATCTCGTGCTACTCGAACTCCCCCTCCTAGACCGCCAATTCACTTGGTCAAATAAGAGGATGTCTCCCACGCTAGAACGACTCAATAGAGTTCTGATAAACCTGGCATGGGATGCGCTCTTTCCCAACTCGCATCTTACCTCTCTCACTCGTTTCGCCTCTGATCACGTCCCTCTATTGGTTACCGTCTCCACAACTATCCCTTCCTCCCGCCTTTTTCGATTTGAACGATTCTGGACCTTGTTTCGAGCATGCAAAGATATTGTCCAAAACATTTGGCAGCCCAATGATGGCTCTGCCCATGGGCCTGTAGCAGGCCCCACTGCTTGCCTTGCTAAATGTCTAAAAAGACCGCGCTCGGCCCTCAAGTATTGGGCCAAATCACTTCGGCCCATTTACCAACGGGAGGCAAACTGCAAAATTGCAATTCTGGCTCTTGACCTAAACAAAGAACTTGCTCCTCTTTCCCTGCTCGAACAGAAGCTTAGGCTCACTCTTGCAGACCTTTTGCAATGTGCGATCAGACAAAAAATCGCCTTCTGGAAACAGCAGGGCAAGATCAGAGGGGCCATCGAGGGTGACGAAAACTCCAGGTTCTTCCATGCATCTGCAACACAACGCTCGCGTTCGAATAAAATACCAATGCTTTTCCATAATGACTCCAAAATCTTTCTGCACAAGCACAAAGCCGCAATTCTAAAAAAATTCTTCCAACAGCTCATCGGCTCCACGAAAACCGCTACCTGGAACTTTAACTTGCTCCAGCTCTACCCATCACCATTACCACAGCTGCGTGATCTAGCAAGCCCTTTCTCCCAAGAAGAAAATCAACATGCCTTTCTAACCATGAACACAAATGCTAGCCCTGGCCCCGACGGCTTCGGCCCCCTCTTCTTTCACAAATACTGGAATGAAATCAAACACACCATCTTCCCGTTCTTCTCTGCCTTCCATGATCAAACAACTTCTCTAGATCGTTTCAATCGAGCTTACATGGCGCTCCTCCCAAAAACCCAGGCCCCAACTGCCCCAAATGCTTTTTGACCAATCTCCCTTCAAAATTGCACTCCAAAAGCGGTGGCCAAGGTTCCCACAAACCGAGTAAAACCTCTCATCCAACTTCTCATTCACTACGACCAAACTGGGTTCCTCCACGGACGCAACATAGCTAAAAAGTTCGTTTATGCCACCGACATCCTCAGTGCTTGTCACACTAGAAAAACTCCAACCATGGTCTTCAAACTCGACTTCAGGAAAGCCTTTGACTCTATCTGTTGGTCCTCTATTATAGCGATCCTTCAGGCAAGGGGCTTCCCCTCAATCTTTTGTGCATGGGTCAAAAACATCCTACACACGGGAAAACGACCATTCTCCTCAATGGTAACCCAGGGTCTTGGATTCAATGTAGGAATGGTCTTAGACAAGGTGATCCTTTCTCGCCCTACCTATTCATCATCGTAACTGACGTCCTTCAAAGATTGATCTCCCAGGCTTTCCGACCAAACGAACTCTGTCACCCTCTCAAGTCTAACGAACCTCCAGTAACCCTACAATATGCAGATGACACACTTATAATTGCCGCGACTAATGTTGCTGCAACCACAACACTCAAAAACACTCTCCACGATTTCACCCTTGCGACTGGTCTAGTAATCAACTTCCAAAAAACAACTTTACTCACCATTGCCACGGATACCTCCACTCAGAACAATATCGGTGCAGCTATATGATGTAGCTTTTCCTCCTTCCCACTAATCTACCTGGGCCTCCCACTCTCCCCTACCAAACTACCCTCTCAGCTTTTGACCCTATCATTGACAGCTTTCGGAAATTCCTCTTCGGATGGGTCGCACGACTGCTCTCCCGTGGAGTAAGGCTA
Organism: Triticum aestivum; assembly: GCF_018294505.1. Taxonomy (NCBI): domain Eukaryota; kingdom Viridiplantae; phylum Streptophyta; class Magnoliopsida; order Poales; family Poaceae; genus Triticum; species Triticum aestivum. The sequence goes on from NC_057806.1 coordinate 710,807,294, forward strand.
ACTCTGCTGACTGCGGTCCTGGACTCCCTAACCATTTATTTCATGTCTATTTTTCGCCTTCCTAAGTCTATCCTAGTTAAGCTTGACGCCATTAGGAGGGCTTTCTTCTGGTCTAACGAGGAAACTTGCACGGGCGCAAGTTGTTTGGTTGCTTGGGAAAACGTTTGCAAACCTAAAGAACTTGGTGGTCTAGGCATTAAAAATCTACAAATTTAAAACCAATGCCTGCTTATGAAATTCTCCTTCAAGCTTCTGCAACACCCGAATATACCTTGGACTCAGTGGTACCACCAAAGATATCCACTTGGATTGCAGCAAAAACTTCCAGGCCATCCTTCCTATGGAAAGTAGTAAACAAACAATTTCCCCTCCTTATTGACCACTCTTTCGTGATCACGTACAATGGTCTCTTGATACGTCCATTTTGCATCATGCTTTTATATCGATATTTATTGCATTATGGTCTGTTATTACACATTATGTCACAATACTTATGCCTATTCTCTCTTATTTTACAAGGTTTACATGAAGAGGGAGAATGCCGGCAGCTGGGATTCTGGGCTGGAAAAGGAGCAAATATTAGAGACCTATTCCGCACAGCTCCAAAAGTCCTGAAACTTCACGAAAGTTAGTTCCAGAATATATATAAAATACTGAGCGAAGAAAGTTCCAGAGGGGGCCCACACCCTGGCCACGAGGGTGGGGGGCGCGCCCTACCCCCCTGGGCGCCCCCTGCCTCGTGGGCCCCCTGGTGGCCCTCTGATGCCCATCTTTGGCTATATGGAGTCTTTCGTCGAGGAAAAAATCATAAGCAAGCTCACGGGACGAAACTCCGCCGCCATGAGGCAGAACCTTGGCAGAACCAATCTAGGGCTCCGGCAGAGCTGTTCTGCCGGCGGAACTTCCCTCCGGGAGGGAGAAATCATCACCATCGTCATCACCAACGATCCTCTCATCGGGAGGGGGCAATTTCCATCAACATCTTCACCAGCACCATCTCATCTCAAATCCTAGTTCATCTCGTGTATCCAAACCTCAGATTGGTACCTGTGAGTTGCTAGTAGTGTTGATTACTCCTTGTAGTTGATGCTAGTTGGTTTACTTGGTGGAAGATCATATGTTCAGATCCATTATGCATATTAATACCCCTCTGATTATGAACATGAATATGCTTTGTGAGCAGTTACGTTTGTTCCTGAGGACATGCGAGAAGTCTTACTATAAGTAGTCATGTGAATTTGGTATTTGTTCAATTTTTTGATGAGATGTATGTTGTCATTGTTGGAAATATGCCCTAGAGGCAATAATAAAAGGATTATTATTATATTTCCTTGTTCACGATAATTGTCTTTTATTCATGCTATAATTGTGTTATCCGGAAATCGTAATACATGTGTGAATAATAGACACCAACATGTCCCTAGTAAGCCTCTAGTTGACTAGCTCGTTGATCAACAGATAGTCATGGTTTCCTGACTATGGACATTGGATGTCATTGATAACGAGATCCCATTATTAGGAGAATGATGTGATGGACAAGACCCAATCCTAAACATAGCATAAGATCGTATAGTTTGTTTGCTAGAGTTTTTCCAATGTCAAGTATCCTTTCCTTAGACCATGAGATCGTGTAACTCCCGGATACCGTAGGAGTGCTTTGGGTGTACCAAACGTCACAACGTAACTGGGTGACTATAAAGGTATACTACGGGTATCTCCGAAAGTGTCTGTTGGGTTGACACGGATCAAGACTGGGATTTGTCACTCCGTATGACGGAGAGGTATCACTGGGCCCACTAAGTAATACATCATCATTATGAGCTCAAAGTGACCAAGTGTCTGGTCACGGGATCATGCATTACGGTACGAGTAAAGTGACTTGCCGGTAACGAGATTGAACAAGGTATTGGGATACCGACGATCGAATCTCGAGCAAGTAGCATACCGATTGACAAAGGGAATTGTATACGGGGTTGCTTGAATCCTCGACATCGTGGTTCATCCGATGAGATCATCGAGGAGCATGTGGGAGCCAACATGGGTATCCAGATCCCGCTGTTGGTTATTGACCAGAGAGCGATCTCGGTCATGTCTACATGTCTCCCGAACCCGTAGGGTCTACACACTTAAGGTTCGGTGACGCTAGGGTTGTAGGGATATGTATATGCAGTAACCCGAATGTTGTTCAGAGTTCCGGATGAGATCCCGGACGTCACGAGGAGTTCCGGAATGGTCCGGAGGTAAAGAATTATATATAGGAAGTGCTATTTCGGCCGTCGGGACAAGTTTCGGGGTCACCGGTATTGTACCGGGGTCCCGAGGGTCCACCGGGTGGGGCCACCTGCCCCGGGAGGCCACATGGGCTGTAGGGGTGTGCGCCTTGGCCTATATGGGCCAAGGGCACCAGCCCCAAGAGGCCCATGCGCCAGGAGATCAAGAAAGGAAGAGTCCTAAAGGGGGAAGGCACCTCCTAGGTGCCTTGGGGAGGAGGGATTCCTCCCTTGGCCACCGCCCCCCTAGGAGATTGCATCTCCTAGGGCCGGCGCCCCCTCCCTAGGCTCCCTATATATAGTGGGGGAAGGAGGGCCTCTCAAACCACGCCTTTGGTGCCTCCCTCCCCCTCTCCAACACATCCTCCTCCTCCATAGAGCTTGGCGAAGCCCTGCCGGAGTACTGCAGCTCCATCACCACCACGCCGTCGTGCTGCTGCTGGAGCCATCTTCCTCAACCTCTCCTTCCCCTTGTTGGATCAAGAAGGAGGAGACGTTACGCTGACCGTACGTGTGTTGAACGCGGAGGTGCCGTCCGTTCGGCGCTAGGATCTCCGGTGATTTGGACCACGCCGAGTACGCCTTCCTCATCCCCGTTCTTTGAACGCTTCCGCGCGTGATCTACAAAGGTATGTAGATGCAATCCGATCACTCGTTGCTAGATGAACTCCTAGATGGATCTTGGTGAAACCGTAGGAATTTTTTTTTGTTTTCTGCTACGTTCCCCAACAGTGGCATCATGAGCTAGGTCTATGCGTAGTTCTCTTTGCACGAGTAGAACACAATTTGTTGTGGGCGTAGATGTTGTCAACTTTCTTGCCGCTACTAGTCTTATCTTGCTTCATCGGTATTGTGGGATGAAGCGGCCCGGACCAACCTTACACGTACGCTTACGTGAGACCAGTTCCACCGACTAACATGCACAAGTTGCATAAAGGTGGCTGGCGGGTGTCTGTATCTCCCACTTTAGTTGGAGCGGATTCGATGAAAAGGGTCCTTATGAAGGGTAAATAGAAGTTGACAAATCACGTTGTGGCTTTCACGTAGGTAAGAAAACATTCTTGCTAGAACCCTATTTCAGCCACGTAAAACTTGCAACAACAATTATAGGACGTCTAACTTGTTTTTGCAGCAAGTGCTTTGTGATATGATATGGCCAAAGTTGTGATGAATGATGAATGATATATATGTGATGTATGAGATGTTCATGCCATTGTAATAGGAATCACGACTTGCATGTCGATGAGTATGACAACCGGCAGGAGCCATAGGAGTTGTCTTTATTTTTGTATGACCTGCGTGTCATTGAGAAACGCCATGTAAATTACTTTACTTTATTGCTAAACGCGTTAGCCGTAGTAGTAGAAGTAATAGTTGGCGAGCAACTTCATGGAGACACGATGATGGAGATCATGATGATGGAGATCACGGTGTCATGCCGGTGACAAGATGATCATGGAGCCCCAAGATGGCGATCAAAGGAGCTATGTGATATTGGCCATATCATGTCACTATTATTATTTGATTGCATGTGATGTTTATCATGTTTTTGCATCTTGTTTGCTTAGAACGACGGTAGTAAATAAGATGATCCCTCATAATAATTTCAAGAAAGTGTTCCCCCCAACTGTGCACCGTTGCGACAGTTCGTTGTTTTGAAGCACCACGTGATGATCGGGTGTGATAGATTCCAACGTTCACATACAACGGGTGTAAGACAGATTTACACATGCAAACACTTAGGTTGACTTGACGAGCCTAGCATGTACAGACATGGCCTCGGAACACAGAAGACCGAAAGGTCGAGCATGAGTCGTATAGAAGATACGATCAACATGAAGATGTTCACCGATGTTGACTAGTCCGTCTCACGTGATGATCGGACACGGCCTAGTTAACTCGGATCATGTTATACTTAGATTACAGGAGGGATGTCTATCTAAGTGGGAGTTCATTGAATAATTTGATTAGATGAACTTAATTATCATGAACTTAGTCTAAAATCTTTACAATATGTCTTGTAGATCAAATGGCCAACGTAGTCCTCAACTTCAACGCGTTCATAGAGAAAACCAAGCTGAAAGACAATGGCAGCAACTACACGGACTGGGTCCGGAACCTGAGGATCATCCTCATAGCTGCCAAGAAAGATTATGTCCTACAAGCACCGCCGGGTGACGCACCTGTTCTCCCTGCAGAACAAGACGTTATGAACGCTTGGCAGGCACGTACCGATGACTACTCCCTCGTTCAGTGCGGCATGCTTTACAGCTTAGAGCCGGGGCTCCAAAAGCGTTTTGAGAGACACGGAGCATATGAGATGTTCGAAGAGCTGAAAATGGTTTTCCAAGCTCATGCCCGGGTCAAGAGATATGAAGTCTCCGACAAATTCTTCAGTTGTAAGATGGAGGAAAATAGTTCTGTCAGTGAGCACATACTCACAATGTCTGGGTTACATAACCGCTTGACTCAGCTAGGAGTTAATCTCCCGGATGACGCGGTCATTGACAGAATCCTTCAGTCGCTTCCACCGAGCTACAAGAGCTTTGTGATGAACTTCAATATGCAGGGGATGGAAAAGACCATTCCTGAAGTATTTGCAATGCTGAAATCAGCAGAGGTAGAAGTCAAAAAGGAACATCAAGTGTTGATGGTGAATAAAACCACTAAGTTCAAGAAAGGCAAGGGTAAGAAAACCTTCAAGAAGGACGGCAAGGGAGTTGCCGCGCCCGGCAAGCAAGCTGCCAGGAAGAAGCCAAAGAATGGACCCAAGCCCGAGACTGAGTGCTTTTATTGCAAGGAAAGTGGTCACTGGAAGCGGAACTGCCCCAAATACTTAGCAGACAAGAAGGCCGGCAAAACGAAAGGTATATGTGATATACATGTAATTGATGTGTACCTTACCAGTACTCGTAGTAGCTCTTGGGTATTTGATACCGGTGCAGTTGCTCACATTTGTAACTCAAAGCAGGAGCTGCGGAATAAGCAGAGACTGGCGAAGGACGAGGTGACGATGCGCGTCGGGAATGGTTCCAAGGTCGATGTGATCGCCGTCGGCACGCTGCCTCTTCATTTACCTACGGGATTAGTTTTGAACCTCAATAATTGTTATTTAGTGCCAAGTTTGAGCATGAACATTGTGTCAGGATCTCGTTTGATACGAGATGGCTACTCATTTAAATCCGAGAATAATGGTTGTTCTATTTATATGAGAGATATGTTTTATGGTCATGCTCCGATGGTGAATGGTTTATTCTTAATGAATCTCGAGCGTAATGCTACACATGTTCATAGTGTGAGTACCAAAAGATGTAAGATTGATAATGATAGTCCCACATACTTGTGGCACTGCCGCCTTGGTCACATAGGTGTCAAACGCATGAAGAAGCTCCATGCTGATGGACTTTTAGAGTCTCTTGATTACGAATTATTTGACACGTGCGAACCATGCCTCATGGGTAAAATGACCAAGACTCCATCCTCAGGAGCAATGGAGCGAGCAACCAACTTATTGGAAATCATACATACTGATGTGTGTGGTCCAATGAGTGTTGAGGCTCGCGGTGGCTATCGTTATGTTCTCACCCTCACTGATGACTTGAGTAGATATGGGTATGTCTACTTAATGAAACACAAGTCTGAGACCTTTGAAAAGTTCAAAGAATTTCAGAGTGAGGTTGAGAATCAACGTGACAGGAAAATCAAGTTCCTGCGATCAGATCATGGAGGAGAATACTTGAGTCATGAGTTTGGCACACACTTAAGAAAATGTGGAATAGTTTCACAGCTCATGCCGCCTGGAACACCTCAGCGTAATGGTGTGTCCGAACGTCATAATCGCACTCTATTAGATATGGTGTGATCTATGATGTCTCTTGCCGATTTACCGCTATCTTTTTGGGGGTATGCTTTAGAGACTGCCGCATTCACTTTAAATAGGGCTCCGTCGAAATCCGTTGAGACGACACCGTATGAATTATGGTTTGGGAAGAAACCTAAGCTGTCGTTTCTAAAAGTTTGGGGATGCGATGCTTATGTCAAGAAACTTCAACCTGAAAAGCTCGAACCCAAATCGGAAAAATGTGTCTTCATAGGATACCCTAAAGAAACTATTGGGTATACCTTCTACCTCAGATCCGAAGGCAAGATCTTTGTTGCCAAGAATGGGTCCTTTCTAGAGAAAGAGTTTCTCTCAAAAGAAGTAAGTGGGAGGAAAGTAGAACTTGATGAAGTATTACCTCTTGAACCGGAAAATGGCGCAACTCAAGAAAATGTTCCTGAGGTGCCTGCACCGACTAGAGAGGAAGTTAATGATGATGATCAAGATACTTCTGATCAAGCTCCTACTGAAATTCGTAGGTCCACAAGGACACGTTCCGCACCAGAGTGGTATGGCAACCCTGTCTTGGAAATCATGTTGTTAGACAACGGTGAACCTTCGAACTATGAGGAAGCGATGGCGGGCCCGGATTCCGACAAATGGCTGGAAGCCATGAAATCCGAGATAGGATCCATGTATGAAAACGAAGTATGGACTTTGACTGACTTGCTCGTAGAGCGGCGAGCCATAGAAAATAAATGGATCTTTAAGAAGAACACAGACGCGGATGGTAATGTGACCATCTATAAAGCTCGGCTTGTCGCTAAGGGTTATCGACAAGTTCAAGGGATTGACTATGATGAGACTTTCTCACCGGTAGCGAAGCTAAAGTCCGTCCGAATCATGTTAGCAATTGCCGCATTCTATGATTATGAGATATGGCAAATGGACGTCAAAACGGCATTCCTTAATGGTTTCCTTAAGAAAGAATTGTATATGATGCAGCCGGAAGGTTTTGTCGATCCTAAGAATGCTGACAAGGTGTGCAAGCTCCAACGCTCGATTTATGGGCTGGTGCAAGCATCTCGGAGTTGGAACATTCGCTTTGATGAGATGATCAAAGCGTTTGGGTTTACGCAGACTTATGGAGAAGCCTGTGTTTACAAGAAAGTGAGTGGGAGCTTTGTAGCATTTCTTATATTATATGTAGATGACATACTTTTGATGGGAAATGATATAGAACTCTTGGACAGCATTAAGGCCTACTTGAATAAGAGTTTTTCAATGAAGGACCTTGGAGAAGTTGCTTATATATTAGGCATCAAGATCTATAGAGACATATCAAGACGCCTCATAGGTCTTTCACAAAGCACATACCTTGATAAGATATTGAAGAAGTTCAATATGGATCTGTCTAAGAAGGGGTTCTTGCCTGTGTTGCAAGGTGTGAAATTGAGCTCAGCTCAATGTCCGACCACGGCAGAAGATATAGAAGAGATGAGTGTCATCCCCTATGCCTCAGCCATAGGTTCTATTATGTATGCCATGCTGTGTACCAGACCTGATGTAAACCTTGCCGTAAGTTTGGTAGGTAGGTACCAAAGTAATCCCGGCAAGGAACACTGGACAGCGGTCAAGAATATCCTGAAGTACCTGAACAGGACTAAGGAAATGTTTCTCGTTTATGGAGGTGACGAAGAGCTCGTCGTAAAAGGTTACGTCGACGCTAGCTTCGACACAGATCTGAATGACTCTAAGTCACAAACCGGATACGTGTATATTTTGAATGGTGGGGCAGTAAGCTGGTGCAGTTGCAAGCAGAGCGTCATGGCAGGATCTACATGTGAAGCGAAGTACATGGCAGCCTCGGAGGCAGCGCATGAAGCAATTTGGGTGAAGGAGTTCATCACCGACCTAGGAGTCATACCCAATGCGTCGGGGTCGATCAAGCTCTTTTGTGACAACACTGGAGCTATTGCTCTTGCCAAGGAGCCCAGGTTTCACAAGAAGACAAGGCATATCAAGCGTCGCTTTAACTCCATTCGTGAAAATGTTCAAGATGGAGACATAGATATTTGTAAAGTACATACGGACCTGAATGTAGCAGATCCGTTGACTAAACCTCTCCCTAGAGCAAAACATGATCAACACCAGAATTCCATGGGTGTTCGATTCATCACAATGTAACTAGATTATTGACTCTAGTGCAAGTGGGAGACTGTTGGAAATATGCCCTAGAGGCAATAATAAAAGGATTATTATTATATTTCATTGTTCACAATAATTGTCTTTTATTCATGCTATAATTGTGTTATCCGGAAATCGTAATACATGTGTGAATAATAGACACCAACATGTCCCTAGTAAGCCTCTAGTTGACTAGCTCGTTGATCAACAGATAGTCATGGTTTCCTGACTATGGACATTGGATGTCATTGATAACGAGATCACATCATTAGGAGAATGATGTGATGGACAAGACCCAATCCTAAACATAGCATAAGATCGTATAGTTTGTTTGCTAGAGTTTTTCCAATGTCGAGTATCCTTTCCTTAGACCATGAGATCGTGTAACTCCCGGATACCGTAGGAGTGCTTTGGGTGTACCAAACGTCACAACGTAACTGGGTGACTATAAAGGTATACTACGGGTATCTCCGAAAGTGTCTGTTGGGTTGACACGGATCAAGACTGGGATTTGTCACTCCGTATGACGGAGAGGTATCACTGGGCCCACTCAGTAATACATCATCATTATGAGCTCAAAGTGACCAAGTGTCTGGTCACGGGATCATGCATTACGGTACGAGTAAAGTGACTTGCCGGTAACGAGATTGAACAAGGTATTGGGATACCGACGATCGAATCTCGGGCAAGTAGCATACCGATTGACAAAGGGAATTGTATACGGGGTTGCTTGAATCCTCGACATCGTGGTTCATCCGATGAGATCATCGAGGAGCATGTGGGAGCCAACATGGGTATCCAGATCCCGCTGTTGGTTATTGACCAGAGAGCGATCTCGGTCATGTCTACATGTCTCCCGAACCCGTAGGGTCTACACACTTAAGGTTCGGTGACGCTAGGGTTGTAGGGATATGTATATGCAGTAACCCGAATGTTGTTCGGAGTCCCGGATGAGATCCCGGACGTCACGAGGAGTTCCGGAATGGTCCGGAGGTAAAGAATTATATATAGGAAGTGCTATTTCGGCTGTCGGGACAAGTTTCGGGGTCACCGGTATTGTACCGGGACCACCGGAAGGGTCCCGGGGGTCCACCGGGTGGGGCCACCTGCCCCGGGAGGCCACATGGGCTGTAGGGGTGTGCGCCTTGGCCTATATGGGCCAAGGGCACCAGCCTCAAGAGGCCCATGCGCCAGGAGATCAAGAAAGGAAGAGTCCTAAAGGGGGAAGGCACCTCCTAGGTGCCTTGGGAAGGAGGGATTCCTCCCTTGGCCGCCGCCCCCCTAGGAGATTGCATCTCCTAGGGCCGGCGCCCCCTCCCTAGGCTCCCTATATATAATGGGGGAAGGAGGGCCTCTCAAACCACGCCTTTGGTGCCTCCCTCTCCCTCTCCAACACATCCTCCTCCATAGAGCTTGGCGAAGCCCTGCCGGAGTACTGCAGCTCCATCACCACCACGCCGTCATGCTGCTGCTGGAGCCATCTTTCTCAACCTCTCCTTCCCCTTGCTGGATCAAGAAGGAGGAGACGTTACGCTGACCGTACGTGTGTTGAACGCGGAGGTGCCGTCCGTTCGGCGCTAGGATCTCCGGTGATTTGGATCACGTCGAGTACGCCTTCCTCATCCCCGTTCTTTGAACGCTTCCGCGCGTGATCTACAAAGGTATGTAGATGCAATCCGATCACTCGTTGCTAGATGAACTCCTAGATGGATCTTGGTGAAACCGTAGGAATTTTTTTTGTTTTCTGCTACGTTCCCCAACAGTCATTCCTCTAGTGGTGCCATGTGAACGTCGACTACATGACACTTCACCATTGCTTGGGCCTAGAGGGAGGCATTGGGAAGTAATAAGTAGATGATGGGTTGCTAGAGTGACATAAGCTTAAACCCTAGTTTATGCGTTGCTTCATAAGGGGCTAATTTGGATCCATATGTTTCATGCTATGGTTAGGTTTACCTTAATACTTCTGTTGTAGTTGCGGATGCTTGCAATGGGGTTTAATCATAAGTGGGATGCTTGTCCAAGTAAGGACAGTACCCAAGCACCGGTCCACCCACATATCAAATTATCAAAGTACCGAACGTGAATCATATGAACGTGATGAAAACTAGCTTGATGATAATTCCCATGTGTCCTCGAGAGCGCTTTCCTTCATATAAGAGTTTGTCCAGACTTGTCTTTTGCTACAAAAAGGATTGGGCCATCTTGCTGCACCTTATTTACTTTTATTACTTGCTACTCGTTACAAATTACCTTATCACAAAACTATCTGTTACCGATAATTTCAGTGCTTGCAGAGAATACCTTACTGAAAACTGCTTATCATTTCCTTCTGCTCCTCGTTGAGTTCGACACTCTTACTTATCGAAATGGCTACGATAGATCCCCTACACTTGTGGGTCATCATCTCTCCACCTTTTTTGACTGGACAAATGGCTTCTCAGCTGCCCGCTCCACAAAGCCTTCCCACACCTCTACTCGCACTCCATAGATGACAAGGTGTTAGTGGCTACAATCTGGCAAAACAACTTATTATCAAACCTACGGAACCGTCTTACTAATGCTGCTGCTCGCGAGTTGGACTGTGTTTTGTTGTTACTGCAGGATTTTCAACACTCGGACAGACAAGACGAGCGGCCACTCACGCATAGGCTTCCCTTCTCAGCCAAAAATGCCTACTCTAGCATTGTGGCGCAAGACTCCTTCGATCCTCATCATGATTTTGTCTGGTCCTCCAAGGTCCCGATCAAAGTCAAAATCTTCGCCTGGCTTCTCCTTCACGATCGCCTAAATACGAAGGCTAACATGTTTCACAAGCATATTGCTCAATCGGCTGCATGCCCACGATGTCAAGATCCGTGTGAAGATGCCCTCCACCTCATCTCCAACTGCTCCTGGACGCTCTCCACCAACAACCGTCATCCCTCGACGCTCTCCACCAACAACCGTCAGTTCAGGGTCTCAACCCCAACATCTGGCTATCAGTGGCCTTGACAGTTTCATGGAAGCTATGGGACTCGAGAAACGCTCTTGTGTTCAGAAACGAAGATCACCCACCCCCGAGTAACGATAAAAAACATTGTAGCAGACTTCTCTATCTGGGTCTTCAGGTTTAAAAAAACTGAAGATTGTGCCGCTGCTAGGCAGTGGCTACACTTTCTCTCCGCTGCAATCCCCTCTGTCTGAAAAAAACTGTAATCTGAACTATGCTGTGACTCTCGGTTCTCTCGTTTGAGTGGTAGTATATTCAGGTGGGGAGGCTCTCCCCCCGGTGACCGTTCAAAAAAAAAAAACTAGTGCTCTACAAATCAAATAACCCCTGTAGAAAACAATCAGAAATAAAACTAAGCTTATATGCTTGACAAACATTTTAAAATATCGGCCCAACCAACCAGGGAGGACAGGAGGAGAGGAGACTGGAGACAGGGAGGAGGAGGATCCAGAAAGAAAGAAAAGAAAGCAGCGAAAAAGCGAGGCAGGCAGCCCAGATCCTCACCGTCGCCGGTCGTCTCCCTCCCCTACCGAATCCCCCACCTCCGCGCGCCGATCCACTCCGGCGCCCCGCGGTCAGAGGGTTTTGCTCCCCTCCTAGAGAGGGCGGCCAGATCTCGCGCGGCGGCGAGCAGATCTGGGCCTTCCCCTAGAGAGGGGATGGCGCTCTCCGGGATGCGGGGGCTGTCGGTCTTCATCAGCGACATCCGCAACTGCCACAACAAGGAGCAGGAGCGCCTCCGCGTCGACAAGGAGCTCGGCAACATCCGCACCCGCTTCAAGAACGAAAAGGTACCATCCCCTCCCATCCATTTCGCGATCTGGGAGAATTCAGGCCGGCTTCCGCTCCACGGGAATTACGGACCTGCCAATTGGGTCGTACTAGTAGTAGCCTCGAAATGTTTGGTGGATGGTGGCCAGTACCCTCATCCTACTCTGTTGGATTGTGCTTGGTCTGCGGCGCACAGTTCAGATGCAACTCTGAAGCAGTGGTGCTGACGATTGCCTCGAGTAACTAACTAGTTTGGGGTTGGAATTCACCTGCTAGGGCAGAGCTATTTGAAGGGAATTGAGCTGCTGGGGCAGACATTGTGAAGCTCAATGACCTTGGGTTGAGTCATTATCACCTGCTAACAGTTTACTACTATACAACCACCGTCCTGAACTGACACTGAAAGGTTTATAATGGCTACAAAGTGCACTACCGGGTTGCGAATAAGCTAATCTCTCAGTTTACATTCCACTTCCGTATGCTAGACCAGCCAGGACCAACTCTGCATTCAAAACTAACTGTCAAAATGTTGTGAAGCTACATTCTACCTCAAATCCTGTTGATCACATTTTGTAGACAATGACATAGCCTCCCATCCCATGCACACTACTGGCAATGATATTTGGTCCTAGATGAATGTTAGCAACAAAAATCACATGGCTACTTTTGGTGAAAAATCTATCAACAGCGTTTTTATCTTCTACACGAAAGACTGTCGTGTATATTACCATAGAAATAAATTTTTTGGAGGTTTGATTGATGCTGGCACATATAGTTTGTGCCCACACTATAAATTACTCCTTCCGTCCCATAATATAAGAGCGTTTTTCACACTACACTAGTATAAAAAACGTTCTTATATTATGGGACGGAGGGAGTACAAAGCAAAGCTCCACACCGTGGTATCTTAGTTCGGTGTTTTGTGGCAAAGTGGCACTGCTACATATGAAATTGGTGCTACAACAAACAGTGATCATATGCCTGATCCACTAGAAAAGCATCATATGCCTGAATGCATGTGCATCAAGCTGCTGTAATGCACACTCGTGCACTATGATAAATACTCTTAAACTAGACTAAGAACTACTGTATTAACTTGATTAATTCATGCTTGATTACAATAGGCGTGATAACCCCCATTACATAGGCGGGAGTTCTCCCGAAGGATGTGAAAACCAACCAAATCATATAGCAATTAGTTGCTAGTTGCATAACAGTATAATCCTCATCCATACATGGATGGACGTGTGCATACATCTTGCACATACCAGGTGTTTGTAGAGTCAGATTAAAATAAATACCATATTTCGATATACACCTTCTTCATGTCAGGCCAGTTGTGCTAGACATGTACAATCCTAAGTGTAAAGTGGTATTGGTCTCGTCAGCACATGACTGGTGGTGCAATGTTGAGGCTGCAGGGTCATTTAACCCACAGCTTTTCTTCTAACAAAACTAAGTTATCATACTAGTAAAACATCATGAATTTAAAACCAAGAACAGTGTGTTTGACCCCACAGGGTTGTACTGCTGGCACTGATACTATATGCATGTATTGTAGCAATTAAGGCAGCAGAAAATCAACCTTACTAAAAAGCACCATTATCTGCCATCTTGCAGGGATTGTCGCATTACGAGAAGAAAAAGTATGTTTGGAAAATGCTTTATATACATATGCTGGGTTACGATGTTGATTTTGGACATATGGAAACTGTTTCTTTGATATCCGCGCCGAAGTATCCTGAGAAACAGGTGAAAGCCGCATCTTTGAAATTCTCAATTATCTCTCCTTTCCAGTAGTACAATTTGTTTCCTAATTGCTACCTTTTGATTGTGCTGCAGGTTGGATACATCGTGACATCTTGTTTACTTAACGAGAATAACGATTTTCTAAGGATGGTCATAAATACAGTACGCAATGACATAATAGGACGAAATGAGACTTATCAGTGCTTAGCATTGACGATGGTATGTCATCCTGTTCTACTCTTCTATCTCTGTATCTTCTTTCGATTTACTTGAATTTCGTAGACATTTTATTGTGAACAAATCTGATAAAATAGAACTGCTTTTGCGAATATGTAATCTAGTACTATTATAAACATCCTTTTCTAACTATTGCATACACCAGACATCACATTTGGGAAATGTTACTCGATACCAGAAAAAGATAGTGATGCAAAAGGACATCAAGATGTAAAAACTACTCCTTAGGAATTTAACAACCAAAACCTGAATTGCACTGACAAAATTTCCCAGTATTATGAGAATTTACTTTATTTTGGGCTTTGTTAAGTGGCTTTTATTATTGTGCATTACTCAGCTATTTAATGAAATAGAAAATTTGCGCCTTCTATTCTATGTGTATTTCCTTAATTAAATCCGTTTCAGGTAGGTAATATTGGTGGGAAAGAATTTTCTGAGTCATTGGCCCCTGATGTCCAGAAACTTCTTGTAAGTGGATAATACCTACTCATCAGATTTCAAGCCCTATCTTCTTATTTGAGTGATTGGACTAATGAAACACCTACTCATCAGATTTCAAGCAGCTGCCGGCCTGTAGTCAGAAAGAAGGCTGCTCTATGCCTTCTGCGACTTTATAGGAAGAACCCAGATGTTGTGAATATCGATGGCTGGTACTAACATAACGGAACATGAAGTTTTATTACCCACTGCACACAATTGCTTAGCTAATTGCATTTCGTATGTCAGGTCTGATCGGATGGCACAACTTCTAGATGAGCGTGATCTAGGTGTGCTGACATCTGTCATGAGCCTTTTTGTCTCACTAGTATCTAATAATGCTGAAGCATATTGGAATTGCCTTCCAAAGTGTGTAAGAATATTGGAGAGGATGGCAAGAAACCAAGATATTCCCCAAGAATACACCTACTATGGAATTCCATCTCCTTGGCTTCAGGTATTTTCTTTTCTTTCCTTGTCTCATCCAGCTTGGTTAAAGTTAGGTCTGCATAAATTTGTATGGAGATTGTTGAATCTATTCGGTCATAACCTGCTGAAATCTTGCTCTCCTTCAACTCTGATTGCATACCTGTGATTTTATTTTTCAGCTGGTCTTCAAATACTGTGTGTCTGATTTATTTTCATATAATTGGTTTGTGCCATTTATGTTTGTTACCTACTATCGCGCTTGACCGGGAAAAAACGTAAATAGCTGCATGCTTCTTTCTGTGATTTGTTATCGTAAACATTTGAATCTCTGGAGTTCGGTGTGCAAATGTGATGTGAATTATTAAGCATGTACTTGGGTTGTGGCTAAAGAAAGTTACAATGCTAAGCCGCGCATTTCACAAGCCATAAATTAATATTACATAATCTCTGATGTGCATACTAGGTAAGCAACAAAATCTTATGATATTCTGAACTCAAAGCTGGTGGAGTTGCTATGGTTGGAACATTACGTTCTGTTTTTATTTAGTGGGTGGTAGTTTTACACAATGCTTGTGTGGCCCTGGCAGGACACATTGTTTCCATTGTCTTCTTAAAATTGAATTATATCACATCCATTATCTACTTTTTATGCTGGGTTGTTCAAAGAAATATATATACCTGCTGTTCATGTTGGATGCAATTTTTCTGCACATTCATTAGTTTTTAAAATTAATTTTATTAATATTTCAGGTTAAGGCAATGAGAGCTCTTCAGTACTTCCCTACCATTGAAGATCCTAGTGCAAGGCGAGCTTTGTTTGAGGTACAACTCTTTTTACTACTGTACTCCACATATACAAATAGTTCATGGATTATAATGGTTCCTGTAATTCTGTAGGTTTTACAGCGTATTTTGATGGGTACTGATGTCGTTAAAAACGTCAACAAGAATAATGCCTCACATGCTGTCCTCTTTGAAGCTCTTGCTCTGGTGGGTTCGTGCTATCTTTTTGGGCTTCTACTGTTTATTTTCTTTCGTAGCAACTTGTCTTGTCATTTCCTCTCCTACATCAATTTTTAATTCAGATTTTATCTCGACAGCCTCTTATGCTTAAGCATCTCTTCCTTTTCCTTATAAAAAATTGTTGTGCAATACTTATCCTCAATGCAGGTAATGCATCTTGATGCTGAAAAGGAGATGATGTCCCAATGCGTGGCTCTTCTCGGCAAGTTTATTGCTGTCAGGGAGCCCAATATTAGGTATCTTGGTCTGGTAAGTGGCTAAGCATGCTCCTTTGCAATAGCGCCTTCACTTGATTTTACGCCATATGTCTCCCGATGTTGCACTAGAATCAAACTGCGTGACTGTAAATTTTACTATAATGTAACAACATTCCATTCATCTTCACAGGAGAACATGAGTAGAATGCTGTTAGTAACAGATGTACAGGATATAATAAAAAGGCACCAGGCTCAGATCATTACGTCTTTGAAGGATCCAGATATCAGGTACCTGAGGACTTTCCAGCATCTGTGGTTGCATAGATATTATAAACTGGTTAACACTGAAAAAATAATAATATATAAAGAAGTTCAAACCAGTCAGATCACAATTTTGACCTAAGGTCGATAGTTTGGAACTCCTCACCTTATTTTTCAATGTAGGGGAGTATCCTGCTGCATTCTTTTTGTGACAGCCAAGCCACTTAAATCTAATTTGTGAATTCTTCTGCAATTAATTGAATCATTAATGTCATTTTTTACTTTAGGCAAGCCTGAGTACATACCTTGTATTAATAATTGTTATTTGAACATTTTGTTTGACATCCTTCCTGAGAAGTAGTACATTCACGATATGCTGGACCTAGAATCTGACTACATTGAAAACAGTTTCTTTGGAATATCCAAGTACCATTAGACGATTCCTACTAAAATGCTGCTTGATTCGAGGCACATATATTTTTTGGCTTCATTTGAAACCCTGTTTTCTCCACCAGCCTTCTGCTATTCTCTCCCTCCCTCCCTCCCTCCCAGTGTTAAAAATAGAACAGTGCTTATGTGTTAAGCTCCATCATGACTGAGTAGTTAACACGATGTGCACAGCTATGTACACAGGCCACTTAAGAGGTGTTTTATATTATTAGCATCTTTTTTATTAATTCAGTATGTTTTCACATGTTTACCTACACTTGGTGTGCTAATGTTTATGTGTTTTCTATCATGCAGCATTAGAAGGCGGGCTCTTGATTTGCTGTATGGCATGTGTGATGTTACAAATGCAAAGGAAATTGTTGAGGAGTTGTTGCAGGTAACTCATGTTGTGATAATGGTCCTGCAAACGATTTTTTTTTCTAAGTAGGCACCTGTTAATACTTACTGTGCTGTTCTTAATTTATTATCTTCATTTTCCTCAGTATCTTAACACAGCTGAATTTGCAATGCGTGAAGAGCTGGCTCTGAAGGCAGCCATTCTTGCAGAGAAGTTTGCTCCAAATCTTTCATGGTAAAGAATTTTTACGACGGGATCAGACCATATTTCACTGTTTGGTATTGCTTATTGAACTTGAAAGTTAAATTGCCTTGCATGTATTCGTTACATACATGCTACATGCGGTATTTTTGCATGCACAGCCAGTAACCTGCAAACCCGATCAAGTAGCTGTTCACCTAAAATGGGTTTACCTTGACCAGGCTGCAAAGCTGATATTTCTGTATTGGGTTGCTGCACTTTGTGTAGAGTAATAACTGGAGAGAAGGACACACTAATTTATGCTGATTTCTTATTTCTGTAGCTTCAGGTCATTGCGAAGTGTCGGGCATATCTAACTATTGTTTGTGTAGGTATGTTGATGTTATACTTCAGTTGATAGACAAAGCGGGAGATTTTGTAAGTGATGATATATGGTATCGAGTGGTGCAATTTGTCACCAACAATGAGGATCTTCAGGTTCTTGCATATTTCTGATTCCACTTTTGCCGGATCTTCTCAGTACTGTTTGATGGACCTGATGTTTGACTCGTAACTTTCTCAGGCATATGCTGCAGCTAAGGCGAGGGAATACCTTGACAAGCCTGCTTTGCATGAGACCATGGTCAAGGTATTTTACATGACCTGAACTTGTTGTGCTAGTATCATGAAGTTTGATTTTTCAGAACTGCTCGATCGTTTTAATTTGTAGAGCCCCACTATAAACCTGTGTTTAACTAGCAGTACAGTCTGTTGAAGTGTTGATAAGTAAATAAAACATACCTTTATTCATGATTGACCTCATTTAAACTTGGACTTTTCGTTATGCCTTTTATTTGTCTGTCATAAAGGAATCCAATCTACCTACCAAGTGTCCACCCTTCTTGTCTGTATTCTGTTTTACTTCACATTATCCTACTCTCGTGCCAATACAGGTCAGTGCTTACCTTCTTGGAGAGTATGGCCACCTTTTGGCCCAAAGACCTAGTTGTAGCCCCAAGGAGTTGTTTACCATTATAAATGACAGGCTTCCAACAGTATCGTAAGTTGTAAAAAGGACTTCCTTGAGTAACTTCTTTTTTCTGCTCTAATGTAAAAATTTAATTCTCTGATTTTTCATCAGGTCAAGTACTGTTGCCATTATTATCTCAGCCTATGCCAAGATACTTATGCACACTCAGCCTCCTGATGCGGGACTGCAGCAACAAATCCTGACAATATTTAAAAAGTACCAGTTTACTCATTCTGCTTTGATGACACGCCACCTTTTTTATGTCTGTGAAGTTTTTTTTACGCTTACGTTACATTTCAGGCATGAAAGTTATATCGATGTTGAAATTCAGCAGAGAGCAGTTGAATATTTTGAACTAAGCAGAAAGGGTCCTGCTTTGGCTGATGTATTGGCTGAAATGCCAAAATTTCCTGAACGTGAGGTAAACATGTATCCTGTTTACCTGTTAGTCGTGTAATGTGTACTCATATTTGCTGGTACATCAAGAAGGATTCATGTTAACTTTTTAATTATGTATTTGCATGTCGAATCTAGTCTGCTCTGTTGAAAAAGGCTGAAGATGCTGAAGTTGACACAGCAGAGCAGAGTGCCATAAAACTACGAAGTCAGCAACAATCATCCAGTGCTATTGTTGTAGCTGCTCAGCCCCCTGTAAACGGACCAGCACCAGCTGCTAATCATCTAACTCTTGTGAAGATGCCAAGTCAAAACATTGCTGAAGTATGACCTTCTTACTTAGTTATGAAATACATTGGGCATCATTCGTGAGTTTCATTTAAGCAATATTTATGATATTCAGGAGAGCAATGTCAGTCATGAAGAAACAGCGGTAGAAGCTCCAAAAGAAAATGGTGCTCCCGTCGAAGTTCAGAGAAATGTCGAGATCATCACTGAGCCCGCTCCTGTTAGTAAAGTTGAGCCTCCTGCATCTCGTCCTGCTTCTCAAGCAGACCTCCTTGCAGACCTTTTGGGCCCTCTTGCAATAGAGGGTCCTCCTGCTGCTGTAGAGCAAATTCCTGCTCAAGGATTGGAGGCTAATCAAAGTCCAGTAGGTGACTTGGCACTAGCTACCCTTGAGGACCAGTCCAACTCTGTTCAGGTATTACAATACTTTCTCATAACATTAGTGTCTTTATATGGAACTATTTCATGGCTGTATGCTCACTATTTAGTGGCGGCATCAGCAGAATATGTCATACTGTCATTCAGTTTTATATGTGCTGGCTGCTTTCTTCTGCTGACCAACTCTGTTTTCTACAGCCAATTGTCAATGTGGAGGAGAAGTTTAATATATTGTGCACGAAAGATAGTGGAGTTCTGTATGAGGATCCTAACATCCAGGTTTGCAGAAGTCGTTGATCTTTTTTCCTCCTTTTGAGCATTTCTTATCTCTGCTGCCTGAACCCTCTGTGTGGTCTTTTTCCCTACCTCTAGATTGGTTTAAAAGCAGAGTGGCGGGCCCATCATGGTCGTCTTATTCTTTTCCTGGGGAATAAAAATACTTCGCCCCTTTTGTCATTGAGGGCTTTGATTTTGCCTCCTAGCCATTTTAAAGTGGAACTCTCGTCAGTACCTGATACTATTCCTCCTAGAGCACAGGTACCACGCGCTGCAGTACAATTCACGTTTTCCATGTTTTCTTTCCTGAATTAATCTCATTTTCATTTTTCTATGTTCTTCAGGTGCAAATCCCAGTCGAGGTTACAAATCTCCGCGCGAGTAGAGATGTTGCTGTTCTTGATTTCTCATATAAACATGGAGCTGCACTGGTGATTGTTTTATGCCATCATTTTTCCCGAGAGTTCAGATATTCTTTTGTTTTCTCACAATGTAACAGCAGTGTATTTGCTTTGCTTACTCAGGTGAACGCTAAACTTCGACTTCCTATTGTGTTGCATAAATTCTTGCAACCTATAACTCTTTCCCCTGAAGATTTTTTCGCCCATTGGAAAACATGGAATGTTCAGTCACCCAAGGTTCAAGAAGTGGTAAGGTCACCTGTGTTATGGACTAGTGAACTGCTAAGTACTAGTAGTGATCATCAGCATTACTTGATTAAGGGCTTACTGGATCAGCCTTTCTAATGAACCCCTTTTTTTTATGTGAACACACAGGTTAGAGGTGTAAAACCATTACCTATTCCTGAGATGGCTAGCCTTCTCTTGAGCCTTCACCTGGCAGTTACTCCTGGACTTGTATGTTGCTCCATTCCCCCATGTTTTTTTAGCTCTTTAATTTCGAATTATTGAACTTGTTCGTTTTACTAGGATACCAACCCGAACAACATGGTGGCGTGTGCTACATTCTTTTCGGAAACAACCAATGCCGCGCTTTGTCTGGTAAGTATCCTGGCGATCAGTCCATTGAATTGCTAGTTTGGGTATCCCTCTGGGAAGAAACTAAGCTGTTGTATACAACCAGTCTCTCAGTTACTGAGCTACTCTGGCATCATGTCCGTTATCTACACAATATGTTGACTAGCTAGCACCGTTTGGTTAGACGTAAGATAAGAAGCTCAAGCCAAGTTGACTGCACAAACCAATACATGCCTGCCATTATTTAAGATACATTTCAACATGCCAAATAGCCCAATAGAAAATTAGAAGACTGTGCATGTGGCTTTTGTGGTTTTTTTTTTCTAGCCTCTTGTGCTACTGGTGACGCGGTGCATCTCTGTTCTACTATGCAGCTTATGCTGCATCATCCTTCTTACTAGCTAGGGTAATGTATAGTTCAGTATACTTATGTACAGCGGCTTCATTGGTTCACTGAATCTCTTAGGAAATTGTCCTGTTAACTACTACCATGTAGGACAATGTTACACCTGAATATTTCTGATACATCGAGCAATTAGCTAGGATAAATTCTTAGCTAATCCTTGAAATATGCATGCTTTTATGTGCTGTCCCATTTTAGTACTTGGGGTGCCATCTTCAGTTTTGTCTTATAAGCTATGATTTCATCTAGTTATAAATTTTAGGTTTCTAATCTGATGCCCTTTGACCATTTTGCAGGTGAGAGTTGAAACAGATCCCCAAGACAGAAGTCAGCTCCGGCTAACAGTTGCATCAGGAGATCAAAACCTGACATTCGAGTATACCTTCCTTCCTCCTTTCACCTCTAGAGTCAGCAGCAATTCATTCATGGTTATGGCTTATACTGGAAAGAAAAACAAATGCTGATCTCGTACTTATTTTCCGCTGAACAGGTTGAAGGAGTATATCAAGGAACATTTGATCGACATCCCGAGGGCTCGAGTGGCCCCCCCTCCCACTCCACAACAACCACAGCTGCCTCCAGCAGCGGTGCCGGCGACAACATATAACGACCCTGGTGCCATGCTAGCTGGGTTGCTATGAAACCAGACGATGCTGGAACAAACAGTAGCATCTCCACAGTTGTCAGCCGTACATTGCAGTAGTTTTTCATCTAACACCGCCCAGAAGCTTCCATCTTGCCACCAAGACGATGAAGCGCTGTCGAAGGTATGATAATGACTGGGCAGGAAGGAAGGGGCTGGCGGGGTGGGTTCTCCTTGCTGCACCGGAGAGGAGAGAAAAGGAAGCACTGTATTGTATTCTTTTGGGCCCTTAGTAGCATCGATCGATGGATCATAATTTGTGTTTGCCATAGTGTGTAATCGTGCTTCTCTTGTTCCTTGAGATGTATCCTACTACTACTACTAGTACAGTAAGTACCTGGGAAGGAAGTGGATTGGTGGTGGTGAAGATGACTTGACATGTGTAGCTTTTTTGTGTGGTCGTGCGAGTGTTTATATATAAAGAAAAAGGTTGTTAGGTTTGCTGCCAACCAAAGGCAGACTGGCCGATGATGATAATGCCGCTGTTTATGTTTGTTTGCAGCAAATGCAATAGCATTTTTCATGTGAAAACTGCCACTGTGATATGTTGATCCTGGGGAACTCAACGGTCGTAATGATGGTGGAATGGTGAAGGAAATGGACAGTGTTTTGTTCCTTCCCCACCAAGGGAGGCAGTTGCACGCCCACACCCTTTTCCTCTTTTTCATCCTTCTTTCTCTGCCCGTTTCGCTCGCCATGGCCGATGACCACACCAATGGAGACCATTGAGGACATTGAGGAGCGCCGCCATGGGCTGCTGGTAGTGCTGCCGTCGAGGTTGGGGATGACGCTCCGCAGCCTGGATGCTGCCCATACGCAGCCCTTCTCCCTCGGCTTCCTCTGCTCCCGATTCGTCCTCGATGGCCTTGTGTACATGGTACGGAATCAGCTTCTCCTCCCGTCCAGGTTCGTGTTGGGTTCCGCTACTTTCACCTGATTGTATGTTTTGTGTTTGTTTCACCTGCTGACCATGCATTTTTATACTTGATATTAATTCTCGATATTCTTGGCACATTCTTGCAGGAATATCATGTGTATATGTATCAGTTTTCTTCGCTTTGGGGTAAGATTATGTGTGCCTGAATATAGACACGCATTTTCTGTATGAGATGGAAATTCTTTTCTTCTCTGTGTGTATGCTGGCTGCAAGAATTACAAGGTTTAGGAGATCACAAGCTCTAAAAGATTCTCAAGGATATATACTCCACACGTTTTCTAACAAACAGGGTGTAATTTGTATGATGTTGCCATTGTTCATTTCAGCAATCCCACACCTTGCTCTATGTTTTTTAATTTCGAAGCTTAATGTTTCCAGAATCTGTTTGTCTAACCGTTCATTATTTTGGTACACCATTTTATCAGTCAGACATTGCATGGATAATTCAGGGAAATTAAAACTTGTGGGATAACCTGCTACCTGAACCTTTGTGAGTGCAACCAAATTCGTCAACACTCAAATCATATGTGTTTCATTGGTGAAAATTGTTTTTCTAGGCAAATTTAGTACCGTTAAATTGAACCTCATAATTATGACTTTCTTTGTGTTGATCTGGTTCCCCAACACATAAGCATGCAACTTCCAATGATGCCAATGGGGTAAATGGGTAGCATAATTCTTTGTGTAGCATCACCTTTTGAATTTATTTGCGTGCTTGTGTATTATGCCACCCGAAACCTCCGGCGTTCTACCTTTTAGAACCAGCCTTGTCCTGTATTTACATAAGTTCAACTTTTGGATTCAAATCAGTATTGATGTGCAGCGGCAAGTCTTCCTCTTTTAGCAACGCTGCAGTGGAGAAAGTTTAATGAGTTTACAACCATTTCAGTTCATAGTAGCTTTTAAACATTCTTTATAAAAATTATACGAAAACTTGCTTTCTGACTTCAAATTTGTTCGCCTTCTTCCTAATACATGTACAAAGAAAGGGGTTTGTAGGTCATGTTAAGCAGAAAGACCGAGCCATTTACTTAGCTGTTGTTCTTCAGTATCAGGCACAACTGGTTTCTCATCTTTCATATTATAGACATAAAGGCTTCATAATAATGACGCTGAAGCACAAAGTAGCGAGAGAGCAATACTCAAGGATATACTTCTAATAAAGGGGAGAAGAAGGTGCAAGATTTGAACCTGAAACTGTAAGTCAATCGGTGCGGTTTCTGTTCATTTTTTTTCCTCCGGCCGTTGCCAGCGGTCTCCGGTGCCGCCCAGAACTCCGGAGCGCCATATTGTTGTAACAATTTTTTTTTCTCGAATACGCGAGATTGCATATCATTCCATTGATAGGGTGGGATAGAGTACAAGGTTAGCGTCCCGGGCATCGTACACAATACACGGCGGTGCCCGGGCGCAGGGGTGAGCAGAGAGAAGTAGGAGGATGCTCAGACTCCAAGTTTACAGTTTATATTACAAGAATGATCCTGTCGAGCCCTTTGGCGCCGGCTCTTGCCCATAGTTTCACCTCCTGTTTGATGTCGTCTAGAAGGTTGCCGTGGAAGGGTGTTGCGTTGTCGAAGAGGATTGCGTTGCGGTGCTTCCATATGGCCCATGAAGTGAGGATGGTTAGGGAGTTAAGACCCTTGCAAAGGCTTGTTGCCGGCACATTTGTCTTTGTCGCCGTCCACCATTTGAAGAAGTCGGTGTTGCCATCGGGCGGCATTGCAGGCATGCGGCACCAGGCCAAGATGTCATGCCAAATGATGCGCAAGAAAACGCACCCAAGGAGGAGGTGGTGGAGAGTCTCGTCATCCTGGCCGCATAGTTTGCATATTGTTGTAACAATGCCACTGTGTGAACTGAACTCAATCCCTAAGAATTTTACACTGCAGAATAGTGTGTTTCGTTTCTGTTGGGGAGAGGAGGTTCAACGCCGAGTAGAATAGAATTACTGTTTCTTTAATTTCAATGTACATGTGGTACTTTGAGAGCTTATATGCTTGTAACATTGCTGCAACTCTGAAAACAATATCTGAGAATTTTTACAATGCAGGCTTCTTTTCGTTGCACTGAATTGTGTGTTTCATTTCTGCTGGACTGGTGCAGGATTTGGCGCTGATTCCATGGCAGGCTACTGTCTCGTTGGTGCGGTGCACATTGTTGTTGTCCGCCGACCCAGGTTGGTACCGATCGTCCCCTCTCTTATCAGATCTGGTCTTGTGCCGGTAAAAGAAATTCTCAACTATCACATGTTAAAAAAGAAAGAAATTGTATCTGCTATCTCGAATACATATCTACAGAATATAGTGCTAATGAGCCAATTCCTCTGCTGGTTAAGGATTTGCTCCTTTCATCTCTCTTTTTCTCTTTTCTCGGTTACACTGAATTAATTATTTAGGGGTTGTGTTTTACAGGTAGTGATTTTGGTGTGCAGCTCAAGGTAAAAGGCAAAGGCTGAAGGTAAGAAATCATCATTAGCTAGGTAGCAGTACATGGTCTGGTTTCTTAGCATAATTTGGAAGTAGCAAAATCAGTAGTCATTTGAAAAATATGCCACAGTACATGGACAGAAGGCCCATGTCCATGTCGGTGGTTGGCGGTTGTAAGTAAAGTTTGTGCCTGCGCGCCATGATGATGCGCATTGCATTGCATGCCACGGTTTTATGTTTATGTTTTTATCATTGCGACCGGTGGCAGATGGCATTATTTGCATTTTTGCTAGAAACCATGGGGTTTTTATTTTCATGCGAAAACTGCTGGCACCGTCAGTGAGATGTTTATGGTCCTCAGATAACATTCCCGGATAATTATGCTGGAATGGTGAAAAGAAATGGATACTAGTAGTAGTGTCTAGTGTGTGTTGTCCCGTTGTGGTACGGTGGTCAACGGTGGTACAGTACTAGTACCTTGGATCCTCCTTTGGGGATGGCAAACAAGTGGCTGCCTGCAGCGTCGTGAATCGTGATGGATAGTAACACATAAACCAAGTCTGGAAACAAGACCATTATTGTAAAGACAATACCCAATCCTATCGGAGAGAAAAAGAAAAGATTTAACCAAGAGCAAGAGAGTGCTAGAAATGATGTCGAGCGTGCCTTTGGTGTTTTGCAATCTCGATGGGGTATCGTTCGGTATCCTGCTAATACTTGGAGCACGCAGAAACTATAGGAGGTGATGACTGCTTGTGTGATCATGCACAATATGATTGTAGAATACGAGCGCCCGGAACGTCTGTGCAATCAAGGCTTTCAGTTTCAGGGTGAGAATGTTGTGCCTGATCATGGAGTAGCGGCAACATTTGAGGAGTTCACTCAGTTTCATGAAGACATGCGTGATTGGAAAACTCACGTGCAACTGCAAAATGATTTGGTTGAGCATATGTGGACTCATGTTGGCAATCAATAAATGTATCTTCTTTTATTCGTTTGCAAAACTATGTGAAACATTTTTATTTCTATTTGATCTGTAAAACTATACTATTTATTTGGGCGGCTAAACTATTTTGCTTGTTAAATTTTCATTTCACAATATGTTGAATGCAATGTAAAATTGGGCGGCCAGCCGGCCACGCCTGCATATATAGGTAGGCGCGTTGGGCGCGCTGCCGACCCATATGAAAAACAGGACGGACACAGGGCGAACGGCCTACCCAAATGGATAAAAAACGAACGAAATCGCCGTCCGTTTGGGTCAGCCCGTTGAAGTTGCTCTAACCTACAAGAAAGGTGTAGCGGACAGCGGCACTGTATATACTAGGGTATCATTCATTCATTGCGATCCGAGGCCACGGAAGCGGGTATTCGATAGGATGTATGCAAAGCACGGACTTTTTTGTATCCGTATCCGTATCCGTATCTTGTTGCGGTAGGGTAGATAGCTAGAGCGACAAGGCGAAGTGGGTCCGAGTTGCGGGGTGCTTTTCACATTAGAAATCTAGCAGCACACCTGTCCACATTAAAGCTGAACGTGATGAACGTGAGGAAGGCACGCCTTTCCTCAGTTGTCGACGGATTTGATCTTGACAGCTTCAGGCGAGTATTGGACTCAGCTCACCATAGTATTGGACTCAGCTCAAGATGGCAACCGGGATGAAATTCATTGGGTTTTGCTTTTCCAAACCCATCCTCACGAGAAAATCGTAAATCTGTCCCCTTTCCATCATCATGCATGGGGCTAGTTTTTCGCCCGTCCCCAAAACTCATCGGGTTTTCTAAACCCACGGAAAAATCGACATGTATAAGGAAACATCCTTAGATTTAGGCACACTGCCTGTAACTAAATGTACAATTGTAGTTTTTGTTGACGGTGTCGTCAATGAATCAATTAACCTATCAAAAAGAATAAAAACATAATTATAAGCTTTGGTGTCTTATTTTGAACATAATGGCAGTAACAATTTGGACTCTACTATATGTTTTTCTTGCAAGTCTACTAAAACAGTAGCAATTTGTACATGTATCCTGCAATATGCTGACCTGAAAAAAAACACCGCATATTATTTGTACAAGGATTCTGAATCCATTTTGTTGAGAGAGGAAGGCGACGGGTGGCTACAGACTGCGCCGGCGGCAACGGCGGCGGCGCCCTTTCACCTGACTTGGGACGTGAAGAGGCTACCATGGGGTTCGTCACCGGTGGCGGCGCCCTTTCTCCAGATCAGACCGGCGGCGGTGGAGAAGATGCCAAGCGAGGAGGCTCGCCGGCGCAAGTCGTGGTCGCCGGATCTTGCAAGATGGGATCGAGCCAGGCGGCGGCTGGGGTCCTAGGTTTAGGATTAGGTATTCTGTGTGTGTGTGTGTGTGAGAGAGACAGAGATGATGGCTCGATCGAGGGGGGAGGGAGCAAGCGATATTGGCCACCCAGCGAGGGGTTGGTTTGACCATCGACGCTTGGGGTGGGGGGCTCGGTAGCTTTGGGTTGGGCCGCGCCGGATCAGTGCTTGGTAGAAAAAATGTATTTTGCCGCGTTTTCTGGGTTTCGGGTTCGGGGACTACCGAAACGGGTGCAAACCCACGAAATGTGTCGAGTTGTATAATGTGCCCAACAACAGCTCCACGGGGATGAAAAGACGCACATCTCCGTCCCCTAATAGCATCTCTACACACTTGTGAAATCACAATATCATTTCACCCATTTGGGATAGTGCATGTATTGATTGCTTGCAAAACCTCCTCAATTAGTTCATCCCCTAACATGAACCAAAATCTTTTATACAAGATAGCATGGAGACCATCTGGGCCTCGAGCTTTTAAGTCCCTAGTATCAAACAACGCCTTACAAACATCTTCAGCTGTATAAGGGGCAAAAAGAACATTGTTCATTTCAGTAGGCACTCTCCTACCAAAAAGATACTAAACTCCCGATGTGAAGAGCTTCGAAAAAATAACAAGCGATGTGATCCTTTAGCTCCGTATCCTTTCTCCAAATCCTAGAATCATCTAACAGTTTTTTAATATTATTTCTCCTTTTCCTAGGCATGGCTGCATCAATCAATTTGCACGACCTCTTTGTACCTAGAAGATTTCCTCTTGGTCCAACAAATTCTCAATTACCATAATAATCTCCTTTTGTCTGCAACGAGACTCCGTATTCAGAGGACCACACCTCAGTCTCTCTAACTCTTTTTTTAATTATTAATTCTCTGTCTTGGGCCCTTGAGAGTTTCACGATCTCAGATGTGCAAATCAGCTTGCACGGCTCGTGTTCGATCAGCAAAAGAAGGGCCAATAGTACCTGCTAACTTTGCTTTTTTTCCACGAAGCCTTAACAATTTCAGTGACCGTTTCTACCTTGATCACCATCTGGCTTCAAGTTATTTTACACACCCCTCTGGTCGTATGAAGATACCGTCAGCTAAATAATCCATATCCAAGACCAGCGGACGATGATCCAAATAAACATGTTCTTCATTGATCACTATCGATCTAGGGAATTTATGTGCCCACCCTATGTTGCAAACGCCCGATCAAGGCGCTCTCGAATTTCGCCTCTTCTCCAAATAAAAGGGTAATCCCTTATCATTCCATTTGGTATCGTATTACCACCGTATTTTTTTAAAGAATACGAAATTTCATTAAAATCCCCCAAGACCACCCAGGGACGGATGGTCACCTTTCTTGAGAAATAAAAACATGTGATCAATTGTATGGGAGGGATGTCTTTCAGGAGATGTCTGTTGGAGAAGAGATGTCTTCCCAACACACTCATTCAACATGTATATAAGTGCAATATATCTAAGAGAATCATTTGTGTCTCCTCTTTGTCTTGTTTACTTTGATACTACAACAGTACAGGACGGAGCTGTGAGCCGTCTCGTCGTGCCTACAGTAGCCGACGTGTGCGTCTTAACTGTGACTCTCTCTCTCTCGTCCGTGTCGCGAGAGGTGTAGTACGTACCCAGAGTAACAGTAGTGGGCGTTGAAGATGGTGTACGACGTACTGTGGTATTCAGTCGTCTAGCTAGCTAGGGCTGCTGCGATCCATCTTCGTCCACGTTTCCATCGACCCCTTGTCGTGTACCAGCTACCACCTACTGTATTTGCCTGCCTATTCGGTGGGTCGTATTCCTATGCAGAATACGACCGTGCGTGGTCCTCCTCCCCCGTCTCGTACGTAGTAGTACGTACTATGACCGTATCATTCATCAATTTTTTTTTGCAGGGTATCATTCATGAAACGGATGGACGGACGGACGGACGAGTATTGGATGCGGTGGCCGTGCGCCCAGCGCGCGGACGCATCCCGGCCGCATTCTGTCCGCGTATTATTTCTTTGCAAGTCCTTAATTTTATTTTATCATTCATTTTTGGTACATGAAAAATACATCATCACATTTTGACTAGCAAAGCAAGACCAAAGAAAATAAGAACCACAAGAATACATTTTAGTAGATACCCAATTTTCATAACTGCTCCCTTGAGTTGGGTTAGGGCCTTCTCGATGCACTCGTTGTTGATCTGTGGAGGAGGAGGCTCGATCTGGCATCCTCCTTTCTTCTTCAAGCCAGAAGTCGATGTTGCTTCCTCCTCACACCTAGTCTCGTGTCTAGCCTCTAATCTAACAACAAGTGCACTTGTCTCATTTACAGCCTCTATGCTAGCTAAAAGTGCACAAACATGTACTAAATTTCGCTCTATCAATATATCGATGTACTCTTCTTCCCAATACCAAAACTTGCATCCGTTCTACACAACAAAATTTGAAGTTAGCACAACTAGTTAGATCTAGAGCACAAACCGAAGCTAAAAAAAGCGCATACCTCATCGTTTAAGCACTTGATGAACACCCATCCGGGATGTTCCGGCGTTGTAGACACGCGGCGCACGACCATTCTTGGGCAGTGGTCGCACTTAATGAGTGGCAACGATGCGCCGACGAGCTTTTGGGCAAGCACCGAGCCCGGCCGACCGCCATTCGTGTATCTGCTGGTGGACCATCGACGGTGCAGATCCGAGCGGCTAGACGAGGAGCCACTGCCTGCATGTGGCCTTGCGGCCCTGCCAGGGCCTTCCAGCGAGGTGCCCGGCCAGTCCATGCCGCGGCCCGGCCTCCCACAGCCGGCCGAGCTCAAAACCGTCCGGATCCGCCCCAAAACCGGCCGGCGGGTGCGCAAACCAGGTGGCCGTGGTCGCGTCCGAGCCCGGCGCCGAGGGGAAGGGGTTGGGCGAGCTCGCGTCCGAACTGCACAGCTGCAATGGCAGCGACGGCGGCGGCAGCGACGGGAAGAGTGGGGAAGAGTGGAGGGGGTGCGGCCGGAGGGAGGGAGGGGGGCGGATAGAAAAAGGCTCGTCTTGTGCCACCGACGGGCGGGTCAGGGGAGGACACGCGCAGACGACCCGCGTGTCTGCGTGGTGTCCGTTTCACCCCAAAAGCGGCGCAAGTTTGGGTCGGGAATGGATCGAAAGCGGACACAAAACGGACGGGGCCGGACAGGATAGGGTCGCGCGGTGGAGTTGGCCTTACCCCTGCAGGAGGTCTTTATTTCGCCCCACTGACCTCCAAAACACTTATTTCGCCGGCCGACCATTCCCTCCTCCCCCAATTCCCGTATGGCTGAAAGGCGCCTCACTTGCGCGTCGCAGCGCCGCCCACGAAGACATCTTTGACCTACGCCGATGTCTCAACCAGGCGAGCCGGCGTACGATGATGCGGATAAGAAGATGATCCACGACCAAGGAGGGGCGGAGTCTGCTTTGAGGACGTACACGTGGATGACTCGGGGCCAAAGATAGGTATTACGTGCGTGCGTGCGTGCGTGGACGGAGAATCTACGAGGATGGCAGGATGAGAAACTAGCTATCACACATATGTTACATCACACATAAGGGAGTACTACGGGATTTGACTTGAGACAAATCTTATATACGAACTAAAAAGAATAGGAGAAAGTATTAATATATGTTATTACTCATTGTGGCTAGTCTAATAAATAATACTAGTACTTTCGCCACAGCCACGTGCGCGGTGATCAAGGCATGCATGGGCAAGTGGCTGACGGAGACATGACCGGTCAAAGGCATCCTTGGCGTACAGCGGCTTCGCATGTAGGTTTCGTTTCGGCACATGGTTTGAAATGGTTGACGCCCTCTCACACGTGTAATTAAAAGTAGCATTAGAAACTGTTGGCCGGGATTCCCTCTTTTCTTTTTGTTGCTGGCGCTAACCAGTTGTAGTGCATCAGCGAATTACTTGGCGGTTTTCTCGCTCGTCTCCCTACACGTACACGTCTTAATCAAATAAATAAAAAGATAGAAGATGGAATGGAATGTAAGGAAGAATCTCCTGACCGGGGAGGGGGTGTGGGTAGCAGCCGGTGGTCAAAGCCACCGCCACCGCCTCCGATCCGATCCGATCCGACCACAATGCTCGCCACGCCACGCCACGCCACGCCACGTGAAGCACGCATGCACATTACATTACATTCTCCTGACACAACTCGTCACCTCTGCGGTGCAGCGGTCTCGTCCTCACTTTACCGCTCTAACTAAGCAGCAATGACCGTCCGTCGTTATCTAGATATTCATCCTTACCCCTTTTTGGAAAAAAAATCTAACGGTTTATATTCATAGATATTCATCCGTTCTTTACACCAACCCTCCTAGCTAAGAGTTTCTTATTTATACATTTCCTGCTCTCTTTTTCTCCCTGTTCTGGCTTGGTTGTTCCGTCTAGCCGAGCAATTCATTCCTTTTTATGAAAGAAAGATGAGGGACAACGGTTTTTGTTTTGTTTGAAGGAATGTGTTTTTTGTTCATAAGTCGAGGAATTCGGATTATATATTAACCTCATTGTCTAGCTAGGCATGCATTTTCTTTAGATCAGGGACGACATGTAGGGTTGCACTTTCTTTGGTTCAGGGGCGACACGCTTGTTTGGGTCAGACCCATGATCCGCTAGTGTTACATGTATTCTTTAAACCTTGATTAATATAGGCCTACGGGATTTTGCTCAAAAAAACGTATGACATTGTTACTAATCTCCCCCCGCCCTCTCCTCTGAATTTTAGGGTGGGCCCATTTCATTTTAATTACCAATCAAAACAGCCCACCTCAACCCAGGTTCTAAATATCTAGTAAAACCTAAGGCTGGTTGTAATGGGGAGTATCATATACTAGTATCATGCATATGATACTAGTCTATGATATTACATCTCTAATGCATAGTATCATATGTTGGTATCATACAAGACTACATTTATTGTCATGCATGACACAAAGTAGCACATCATTTAATATGATACGGTATCATGATATGATACTCAAGCCTCTCTTTCTTCGTTTAATTCTATGCCACTTCATCAAAATTGCTTAGTTGGCAATGTACTCGTACTAGTAATGAGGGCATGCAGGTAGCGGTAATGCGTGCGTGGTCCGATCCGTTCATTCATCCATTCATTCAGTTGGAGGCCACGGAAGCGGTTCCGTATCGTTCATTCATCCATTCATTCATTTGGAGGTATTATTCGATACGATCTATGCGTATCCGTATGCGTATGCGTATCCGTAGGCAGCAGGGAGGCTGTCTATGCCTACTCGGCCGTAGGGCAGAGTAGGGTACTGGTGTTGGTTGCTTTCACGCGGATTGGGTTGGGCCGGCGAATCCGGCGCACTGTAGCTGTGGTCTCCAGTACTGTGAGTGTATTGTGAGTGTACGTAGGAATTGATGAGCCAAAAACAAAACAAAGCAGCAGCTTCTTCCTCGTTCGCTCGTGGATTTCTTTAGCCGACCCCCACCGCACGCATGACGGTGGACTCTCATCTCCGCCGTACTCTACTCCGCGTGGTGACTGTGAAGCGTCGTGCATCACAAAGGCACACACGCACACGCACACGCACACGCACACGCACACGCACACGTCTTAATAATGATAATAAAAAAAAAGAATGAAGACGTGGAATGGAACGGAAGGAAGAATGGGTTGACCGGGGCGGGGAGGGGGAGAGAGCGAGGTGTGGCTAGGCAATAGCAGGAGGTGGTCAAGGGCAGAGCAGAGACTGATGGGGCAGAAGATTAGAAGAATGGTGGTGAGGGCACTTTTATTGCACCGCACCAAACCAAGCAAGGAAGGAACGATGGATGGATGGATGGCCACGCCACGCCAGGAAGACCCATCCCATAGATTAGAGAGACCTTTTTGTGCCCAAGCCGAAAGCACCCCGCCGAATCGGCAAATTACTCCTCCCTCCCTTTGCTTGAATGCTTCCGTCCAACATTTCCTTTCCTCTCTCTCTCTCTCTCTCTCTCTCTCACCCGCTGGCGCTGCGGGCTTCTGCTTTGTTTACGCTAGCTTCTTCCACCTCCCCCTCTTCTTCGTTCCCCTCCCACACGCGACGCGCCTCCCCCCTGTACTGTAGCAGGTAGCAGCAAGGGAAGGGAGAATAGTCCCGATTGGACCACGGGGACCGCCGATTCGCCGCCCGGGGGAGCTCAACCACGCTCCGCGCACCCCAATCCGTTCATCCATGGCCGATATACTCGACCCCCCACCCCACGACACAGAGCCAGAGCCAGAGCCGCCGGGGATGGACGATTCGCACTTCCTCGGATCCATCTGCGGCATGGGCATGGGGATGGGCATGGGGATGGGGGACACCGTCCTCGCACAGCCCGCCCCTGATGCTGCTCCCCCAGCTCCGGGGGGCCCCACAACAGCCCCGCCCCAGCTCCACAAGCAGCAGCCGCAGCTTGTGCCCTCGCCGCCCAAGAAGAGGGGGCGGCCGCCCAGGAGCAGCGCCAACGCCAACGCCAACGGGGGTTTGGTCGCAACCGCAACCACAACAACCCTCACCCCCGCCGCCGCCAGGCGGGCCGAGGCAAAGGCGGCTAAGAAGCGCAAGGAGGAGGAGGAGGACGAGGTCGTCTGCTTCATCTGCTTCGACGGGGGCGACCTAGTCGTCTGCGATCGGAGGTGCCCACCCACTCCCCCCTCTGGGAATGGATGCGTCCGATTTCTAACTGTTGCCGTGTGCAGGGGGTGCCCCAAGGTCTACCATCCGGCCTGCATCAAGCGGGACGACTCCTTCTTCACCTCACGCACCAAGTGGAACTGCGGTCAGTCACCCACCCACTTCTCCTTCTTCTTCATGCTCACCTAGCCACCCTAATCAATCCTGCCCTGCCATAACATAATAATGTCAATTGCTTTTTGAGTTTTCTGTTATACTCACCGCTAACCAAATTAGTTTCCCATTTTCGGTTCCTTCTGTTCCTTCCGAGAGCAGTGTGTGTAGGGGAGGAATTATTCTGGTTCCTTCTCCCGCAGCAAGCACAACTCCACTTGCGCATCATCCCTTGCTCCTCCTTCATCCTCAGCTAGCTTAAGCTTAATCGTGCTGATGTAGACCGGACCTCGTGGCGAGATCCGATCCGTTGTTGCGGCCCGACCTTTCACGACACTCCACCTTCAGCAGTAGTAACCTCTCGCCCGCGCACGCGATGTATGCGAAATAGAAGGATTGAACCTTACGGTCCAGCACGAGAAAACCAATCTCGACGACGGCACTCACGCGCAAAACAATTTCCACGAAGAGAAATCGCAACAAAGAGATTTTCTAAAGCTTCCTCCAAAACTTAGGGATTTTTAGACAGCTTCCCCAAAACTCGATACGGATGTCTACCCTAAAAACACATCGTGTTTATTATCGAAATATAACCTCCCCTTTACAAAGGACTAGATAGGCTTTATATAATAGCCGCACCCTGACTTGGTCCAAAGACCTCACGCACGCACACCATAAGTAGCTTGGAAAGCAAGCATTTGCTACATATTTAAAAGAAAAGAACTCCTACGTATATGCTAAACCGACTTGATCTATCTAAGAAAACAAAAACTGCTAGTTCTGATGTGGCTTTTCCCCTGTCTGTGGTGGACCCCAGCCGACGTCCTTTAAGCTGAATAATTCCCAAATAAAAAGAATCCTCATGTTTATCTTTTCCTTGCGGGATAGAAAAATAAACGTAAATAATCTTCTTGTTTTAATTCTAGCGTAGTAGATAATTCTGCCAAGGAAACATTCACGATGGCTCGTGGACTCCTTCATGCCATCTTCTAATCGTGGCTTACCAAAATAATTAGGATGCTCTTTTCCTTGGTTTCCTCCACATGCACGTCTGATACGGTGGCATTTAATCTCAAACTGAACGCCCTTCTTTTCCTCATCTATGCACGTGGTCTCCAACACATCAGTTTGCATGACCATACCATTTACTAGTGCATGTTCATCTTCGTGACTTGGCCGTATGTAATCAGGTGTACATGCAGTGTATTTTTGAACATTACCGGCTTCAGGCGAAACATCAAAGACCTCAGAATTTATATTACACTGGGTCGCATCACGTGCCGTGTCATACTACTATTAATTCGCTTTGCACTTCTGGTTCTTCTGATAATAAGCAAATTAATTGCCCCTTTTTATTCCTTCTGTCTGTTGGAGTGTCGGGAGGGATCGAGCACGTTAATTGGGCACTTTGATTCTGTTTGTCGCGACCGACTAAGCTCATTAATTCCACGTTTTGGTTCCTTCTGTTGGGAGCGAGTATGTGCGCAAATTAATTGCTTGGAATTTTTTTGTCGCGACCAAGCAAATTCATTGGTGGGAATTTTTTTTGTCACGAGCAACCAAATTCATTGGAAACTGTTTGTCGCAAGTAAGCAAATTCATCAAGACAAAATAGATACACGTGTCTACTGCCTACCGTCTACTATGACTTGTCTTCAAAAGGAGCGTGCATTTTCATACTTTTTGATCTGCACCTTGAGAGGCCAAAGTTTATTTGATACCTCCCTCTGTAAACTAATATAAGAGTGTTTAGATTACTATTTCAGTGATCTAAACGCTCTTATATTAGTTTACAGTGGGAGTATTTTATAAACCAAGTGTAGAGCCCAGTTTACTTTTCCTGTACTCTTATTGTATTACCGGCACCGCCAACGAGTATACTACTAGTGATAATTGTTCATTCAAATTAATTAGCATCGAGATTTTGCAATTCAACTACTTATCAAAGGAATCTCCACCTTGCTTGGGCTGTGTTTACCTCCCAAGTCCAGCTGTTTACCTACACCCGCTGGCTGATGATGTCTCTGTTGACATTTTGTATATCAGGTTGGCACATATGCAGCAGCTGTGAAAAGGCGGGGCACTATATGTGTTATACTTGTACATTCTCTGCCTGCAAAGTATGCGTCAAACACGGCAAGTTCTTCGCTGTCAGGGGAGCCAAGGGCTTCTGTGATACATGCTTTGGGACTATATTGTTGATAGAAACGAAAGATGAAGGCGATGATACAAAGGTGATTACCCTCCATCAATCTCAAAACTCTCCATTTCATTCTGCAATATCTAAATAGTTTTGTTTCATTTCAATTTTGGGATTCGGGTCCTTTCTGCCAACTTTAAAGAGTAATTCCTCCTTTTGGGATACCGAATTCACAAAACAACTTCGGTGATCTGCCTTGTTTGTATGGCATGCTTTTGTAGGGCCTAATTGAGTTCATCCTTGCACACGTTTTCTATATATGTCTTTCCATTTCATGTTCTTGCATCTCAGCATTCCATAAAATTGTAACTCTACACCCCAAATTCTTCATTACGTTTTTCCAATTTTAATGATCATGTCACTCCAAGTGGCTGTACGGAAACATAATCGCTTGGAGATGCATAATTGAGATTGGACAAGCAGTGTTTACCCTGATTCGAAATTGGTCAATGCATAACGTAACTATCTCGAGTACCTTGTTTCCAAATGGAAATATCTTAATGAAAGCAGAAATTTGCATTGTCAAGCAAAGGCCTTCAAGTGTTGGTGCTCAATGATCTCATGTGCAGGCCTCATTACGCTTCTTAGTGAAATATAGCAGCCATGACCAAACTGCTAGTTGGTGCCCTTCCCTTTTGGGTTTCATTGATTGCTTATATTCTTCAAGCGTCTCTTCCTTTTTCATGTGTTCTTTTTTGATTGCAGGTTAGGGTTGATTTCGATGATCGATTCACCTGGGAATACCTGTTCAAGCTATATTGGTCGGATCTGAAAGGGAAGCTTTCATTAACAATGGAAGAACTAACCGGTGCAAAGAGCAGATGGAGTGCTCCTATTGCTTATGCTAGGAAAGAAAAAGATGAATCATCTGATGACTTATATGACGCTAATTATGATGATGGTGCTGGAAAACGAAGGCGTGCTAACCCTTCAAGGAAAAGGGGTAAAAAACGTCAAAACCCACAGTCTGTTTGTAGCGTTACTGTCGAAGATGTCAAAGTTGCAACTGGAAATGCTGAAAAGCTGCCCAAGAAGGAACCAAGTGACGGGGTTTCTTTGCCGCTGAATACAAAATGGGCTTCACCAGAGCTACTGGAGTTTGTGGGCCACATGAGAGATGGTGACCAATCTTTTATTTCCCAGTTTGATGTGCAGGCTCTTTTGCTTGACTATATAAAAAAGAATGACCTCCGTGATCCTCGGAGGAAAAGTCAAGTTATTTGTGATTCAAGACTTCAACGCTTGTTCAAAAAAACACATGTTGCTCATTTCGAGATGTTGAGGCTTTTGGAAATGCACTGTCCTGTTAGTGATGCTTCAACGGTAAATAATGGCAACCGTGGAGACATCAATCTTAATTCAGCTCAGATAGATGCCACTGGATATGGTGAAGTGGCAGACAAACTGTATCCTGATAGGAAGAAGCGAATGCATAGAAAGATGGAAAGAGAATCACTGTCTAATCTCAATGATTATGCAGCAATTGACATGCACAATATAAGTTTAATCTATCTACGCCGTAGCTTGATGGAAGATCTTATTGATGATCCCACGTTCTCAGACAAAGTTTCTGGTGGTTTTGTGAGGATAAAAATTACCGATGTTGGACAGAAGCAAGATATGTATCGTCTAGTGAAAGTAGTTGGTAAGATGTTCAATTCTTTTAACTTATACTACCTCCATCCGGAAAAATACTTCTACTTGTGCCCATCCGGGAATAGGCTGCACTTTAGAAAGCATGTGGTCAAACTTTTCTAACTCTTGTCTTCCCAGAAAAGCTTCTCTAACTTTGACTAGGAATGTATAAATGAATCTGGAAAAATAGCATCATTGAATGTGTCAATAGTAATATTTGTTTTGTAGTATCATAAACCAGATTTTGTTTGTTTGTGTAGGGACACATAAGGTTGCAGAAAAATACAACATCGGGAAGAAAAAGACAAATTTTGCACTTGAGATATTAAATCTGAAGAAAAAGGAGATTATCACGATGGATACAATATCAAATCAAGACTTTACACAGGTCATCTCTCTCTCTCTCTCTCATTTTTGTAATCTATATTTAAATATGAGTGGAATATCATTAGTAATTTTATGAGTTCACAAAGTGTATTGTCGCAGTTAATCTGACTGGTCTTTCTTCTAGTTTGGGTCATTGTGGATTTGATGACACAAGTTCACTATCATTCGTAGCTAGGTATATAATGGTCTTACTTTTAAGTGTTGTCAAGTGCTGAGATCTTTAGACATGGGGGAATGTTCCTGCTCTTGGCATTTGACATAGGACTTTTGTGTTACATGCATCTATTCTTGTTTCTATGTGTGAAATTCTCTCAGACTAGATGAATGTTCTGGTTCAGTGGATTATAGTTGTGCCTCTAATTGAACGGGCATTGCTCCTTTCACCTCCTTTTCTGGCTCATCGAATTATCATTTATCAATGGGTAAATATGCGCACCCATTATTTTTGGCAAGAACCTTGAGTACCTATATGTATAATTCACATATAGAACAATGTACATCAAATAAATTAGAAAGATCAAGTAAAACTGCGATTTTCAGGGGACTCTGTACTACCATTGTTTGGATGCTGTCTCTGCCACTGATTATCGATATTTATGTGTAGGAGGAATGCAAACGCTTGAGGCAGAGCATGAAGTATGGTCTAATCGACCGACTAAAAGTGGTACTGCATATCATATTAACATCTGATGATCTAACTGACTTTAAGGTCTATGAAGTAAGTGTAGGTCTGATATGTTGTTTGTTGTTTTTTCAATTTAGGGAGATATTCAAGATAAAGCGACGATCTTCCAATCTGTAAGAGTGAATGATGTAAGAACAATCCTACCGAAGGAAAATCATATGTACAAGTCTCTTGATTAGCATTCTTTTTTTTTTCCAAAAGATTCTGATGTGTATTACTTCTTGAATTTTTTCTAGTGGTTGGAAAACGAAAAGCAGAGGTTAGGCTATCTTCGAGACCGTGCAAGCGAAACAGGACGCAAAAAGGAATATCCTTTTGAGCCTCGATCTTGGCTACAAATTTCTGCTTCCGCATCATTTACCTTTTTCTTGTGCACATGTTCTTTGTTGACTCGTGGTGATCTGGACTGTCTTTAGACTGAAAGTGTTATTTCTTTTAATTCTCGGACCATTTATTTTCAAACATGCCGTAAAAAGATCATAATATGTTAAATAAGTTTATATTGTGACTTGCTGATTTGTACATGCATGGATAATCATTTACTCAATGGATATTGTTCATGGCTTTGTTAGGGGGCCTTTTTTTTCTTTTTCTTTCACGGCTTTGTTGTAGTCATCTTATGTTTTTTCTAGAAATAAGGTATAGGGGTCTCAAGTTATGTTCGCTCACCCTGTTTGTACTCAAACTCCATGATAATCTAAAGTAACTCTATTTTGTCTATTTGGTGGCCCTTAACTGTATCATACACTTAGAGAGTGTGTGGAAAAGCTGCAGCTTCTCAACAATTCCGAGGAAAGAGCGCGCAGAATAAATGAAGTTCTAGAAGTGCATATTGATTCCCATATGAATCCTGATTATGAATCTTCTGAAGAAATGGATGATAAAAGAGCTGGTATTTATCTGCTTGAAATATTGGTTCTATATTTACTTGATTAATAAAGTATTAGAATGCAGTTAGTCATCTGGCATCCAATTGATAGGGATTTGCTCCTTAAATTCATGTGGTATGCCACAGTAGCTATCTATGGATGTTGCAATATTTTATTCTGTTTTTGCATTCGAGCCTTTTCTTACTGCAATATTTCATATAATATATCTGGAAAATTTCTTTCAGTTGATCTAATGCAACATTTAAATTGAACTGGCGCAACTGTCCCAATGCATCTGATTTTTGCATTAATCTAGTTTCATGTTTGATAACATTGCTTCTTGGTTATATGCAGTTGAACAGAGTGGAAGTGGCAAAAGATCAAATGGGTTATTCTCACCAATCAAAGTGCAAAATTATGCGAAAATAATGTCTGATGCTATCCGTAATCCCAAAAACCTATCAAAACAAAGTACAATACCGAAATTGGGAGCTGGAAGAAGCTCTAAGAATTCCCATTCAACAACCGGTACGGATATTCCAAAATCTGGCACCAACGTAAGCAGCAAGATGTGTGAAGCTGCACCCGTTTCATCTCCTGGAGTAACACCATCTACTGAGTTGGAGCCAGAGAAAGTCTGGCACTACAAGGATCCATCTGGAAATGTTCAGGGCCCATTTACTCTTTTGCAGCTATCTAAATGGACAGCTTACTTCCCACGTGATCTGAGAGTATGGCTCATTTTTGAGAGTGAAGAGAGATCATTGTTGCTGACAGAAGTGCTTTCAAAACAACCAAAAGATTTCGGTCAGGTTCCATCAGTTAGAAGTAGTAAAACAAAATTGGCAGGGTCTGGACAACACAGGAACAGCTCAAATGTGGAT
This sequence comes from Triticum aestivum, assembly GCF_018294505.1. Taxonomy (NCBI): domain Eukaryota; kingdom Viridiplantae; phylum Streptophyta; class Magnoliopsida; order Poales; family Poaceae; genus Triticum; species Triticum aestivum. The sequence continues at coordinate 710,848,217 of NC_057806.1, forward strand.
TTGAACAGCACTCCGTCCCCAGCTGGTTATAGTAGGTTTAATTCTTCTGAAACGACAGTTCAGTCTACTAAGTATTCTGTTCCAGAAAGGGTGAGTCCGCTGCACTCTTCAGATGAATTGCAACATGGTGGAGTACAGGGAAGACACTCTGCTGAATGTAACAACGGCCACAACCGGGGTGATCGGTGGAGTCCAAGCACGACGCAGACAAGTTGTAGTGGGCAGAATAATGTAGAATCTCATCGTAATCAGCATGCCTCACGGTCACAGGCTCAGCATAAAAGTAGTTTGCAAGCAGGTTGTGTAAAGGATTTGGATTCGAGGCAGGATTATTCGCACACTGTACCTACTCAACTAACCAGGAGAGATGTCCCCAGTCCTGCACTTGCTTTGAGTCCATCCGAGTCCAGAACCGCTTCAAGCCAACACGAAAGCTCTTGCTTGAGTTCAACCAATCCGGGCCTGCATGATGAACTTCATTCTTCTATTACTTCTGAAAAGACTAAGAGCTGTGCTCCTGCAACTTCTGTTGAAGACAGAGGATCTAGTTCACCGTCTGCCATGCTGGCCCACTCAGAAAGAGTTCCAGTCTGCAGTCAACAGTCGGTTCCTTCCGCGGCCATTCCTGAAATATGCAAGGTGGGGGAGGAGATGAAGAATGAGGAAAAAACACGCGAAACTGATGCATCAAATGTTTCAGTTAATCAGTCTCCTCAGTCCAAGATGTTCCCTGATTCTTCTCCTGACAACCAAGATATTGAACGTGAATACCTTAATCCAGTGCAGAAATCCGAGAGTAAGAAGGCTGATGTGGCACACTCAGAAAAAGTTCCAGTCTGCAGTCCACAGTCAGTTCCTGCCGCATCCATTCCTGAAATATGTAAGGCCGGGGAGATCAAGAATGAGGAGAAAACACGTGAAGCTGACGCATCAAATGTTTCAGTCAATCAGTCTCCTCAGTCCAAGATGTTCCCTGATTCTTCTCCTGATAACCAAGATATTGAGCATGAACGCTCTAATCCAACGCAGAAATCTGAGAGTAAGAAGGCTGATGTGGCCCAGTCAGGGTCAAAATCAGCAATACCTGAAACTTTGGATACTAAGATACCTGACCACTCTCCAGCTTCTTTTGTTTCGCCGAAATTTGATCTCCCAACTGGGGAAGTAGGTGCCACAGATTCAGTACCTAACCTGGAGAAAACAGATGTAAGTGGTGAAGATTTAAATTCTAAAAAGGAGTGTTACAGTGAGACTAGCCTTGCCATAAAGGAGAAAGTGATAGCTGATCCTGCTCCTATTGCTAAGTCAATAGACGCGTCTGATGTTCCGGAATCAGCATGTGATGTTCCAACTGGGGAAATACGAGGTGTGGATAACGTGGAGAAAACAGTTTTGAGTGGTGATGATTCAAATACTCGAAAAGAATGCTGCAGCAAGAAGACTACTCTTGTCACAAGGGAGAAATCAGTAGCTGATCCTGCTTGTGCAGAGTTGATCAACACGCCCGATGTTCCGGAATCAGTATCTAATTTGGAGAAGAGAGATTCCAAGGGTCAAGATTATTCAGATATTCAAAAGGAATTGTACAATGAGTCTATTCTTGTCACGAGCAAGAAACTGTTAACTGATTCTGCTTGTGCCGAGTCGACTGACGGGGCTGCTGTTCTGGAAAGAGACTTAATGGGTGCTGGTTCAAATAGCCAAAAAGAGCTGTACAGCAAGTCTACTCTTGTCACAAGTGAGAAAATGGTGGTTGAACCTGCCTCTTGTGCTGAGTCAGTAGGCGTGCCTAATATTTTGGGCTCAGCATCTAACCTGGAGAGAAGAGATCTAAACGATGAAGATCCAATTGTTCAAAAAGAACTGTTCAGCGAGTCTATGCTTGTCACAGGTGATAAAATGGTGGTTAAACCTGTCTCTCGCGCCGAGTCAGTAGATGTGTCTACTGTTTTGGAATCAGTATCTAACATGGAGGGAAGAGATTTAAACGTTGAAGATTCAATTGTTCGAAAAGAGCTGTTCACGGAGTCTACTCTGGTCACAAGTGATAAAATGGTGGTTGATCCTGCCTCTTGTGCTGATGTCTCTGATGTCCTGGAATCAGTATTTAACCTCGAGAAAACAGGTTTGGAAGGTGAACATTCAAATATTCAGAAGGAATTGTATGAGGAGTCTGCTCTGGTCACAAGGGAGAACATGGTGACTGATCCTGCCTCAGTACATGTGTCCGATGTCCTGGAACCAGTATTTGACTTGGAGAAGACATATTTGGGAGGTGAAGGTTCAGATATTCAAAAAGAATTGCATGAAGGGTCTACTCTTGTTACAAGAGAGTACATGGCGGTTGATCCCGTCCCTTGTGCCGAGTCGACAGATGTGTCTTTAACAGAACAAAATCGTGGAACTTTGTGCATGGATGCGCTAGCAGCAATAGAGCAATTCATGACCGCTTCACCGGAGGAAGAGCCACAATGCTCTAGCCCCATTGCGTTATCCCCATGGGGTGAATCTGGTTACTATCAAGGCGACGCTGTTGATTCTGGACTATGGGGTGTCCAAGATGACACAATCAATGAAATGTGGTCATTGCTGTCACCGATGCCTACTCCGCAAAATTTATCTGGTTAGTCAGTTTGTCGATGTTTAGCATGCTTCCATCTATTCTATATTGTTTAATTTAACCATCCATTTTCTCTCCTTTGCAGGGGTTAAATCCGAGGCGGAAGGTGGTGCCCATGTTGTCAACGCGGCAACTGTTGCTCAAGGAGAGTACGACTTTTTCCAAAGAGATCCAACACCAGGGGTGCATTGGGGACTGACTGAGCAGGTACTCCCTCTGATCCATGTTACTTGTCTTAGATTTGACACGTTTTAGTATTAGATACATCCGTGTCTATACAAATATGGATCGGAGGAAGTATGTTATATTGCAACATCTGACCAGCATTTTGCTTCCTACACGATATTCCGTATGGCATTAAAGTTTTCCGTGCTACTTCAGGTGAAACCAAAAGCAACTGCTGCATCAGCATCACCGATAGATGTGAATGTGAGCACAGGAGCATTTGGCTGGCAACCATCAGCCAGTGAGAGATCGAATGCTGCATCAGCATCACCGATAGATGTGAATGTGAGCACAGGAGCATTTGGCTGGCAACCATCAGCTGACGAGAGATCAAACGCGGGAGCCGCATGGAGCACTGGCTACAATCCAAACATGTACTCAAGCTATGGAGCAGCAGCAGGAGCAGCACCCTCTGTTAGAACCTCTCAGCAAGCAGCAGCAGCACCCTCTGTTAGAAGCTCTCAGCAAGCACCAGTGAAGCAGGAATACACCGAGTTGGACGCTGCTAATTTCAGAGGGGCCCTAAGGAATTTCGGAGCGTCCTTTGGGAACAACACCAAGAGCTGGAACGCGCCCGCTGGCAATGCCAACCGAGGCAGCCAGCGCCGCGACAGGTACTCTGAGATAAGCGAGTCTTGGCTCCTTAGCTCGAATAACAACCCTAGGAGTAGGACAGATGGATTTAGCGGTGGCGGAACATCACAGACGCCCCCGAGGGGGCATCGGTAGAGAGAGGGCGGTATGTAAATTCCACGAGAGCGGGTACCGCAGCTACCTGCACATGTCACGTCGTTTCTACAAGAGTAGAGAAATGCAAGTTTTTGAGATTCTTTGGGTCATATGTTTCCACTTTTGTATAGACTAATGAATGAATGAATCACGATGGTAGTCGAGCGTAGGAGGGATCTCCATTCAAGTGTAGTAGTAAGAGTAAGAGTACTGAGTATATATATGTATGTCTAGCATAGGAAGATGACAGAGTGTTTCCCCAAGTAGATTTGTTTTGTCTGTTGGGGGTGCATGGCAATATTCCACTGGAACTGCATGTGTACCAAAAACTATTTTCTTTCTTTCTTTCTTTCTTTCATCTTGGCAGAGATTGGTTTTCTTCTGATGCTGGTGCTGGTGGCACAATTTAGGGAGGTTCTGCTATTCAAAGGAGTTGGTTGGTTGGTTGATGATTGTTAATATTGATTTCATTGTCGATGCTGTGCATAGTAATGCGGGTGGCGCGTCGCTGTTGTTATAGATGTTGTATTTGTAGTTGGATAACGGATCTAGTTGAGAGCAATATCTCATGTAATGCAAGAGACAAAAGCTCATTATGTTTCTATGTACAGGGTGTGCACACTTGATTTTCGTCGAACCCTGCAGTGTAGTAATTTGTATCCTTTTCTAGGCAACTGTTACACCTGCTACTTGCTAACTGCCGCTGTTAGTGGGACGAAGACAGGATAGTAGGTGTTTAGTTCCAGGTGCTTCAGGATCAGCTGCGCCGCCGACAGGTACGAAGAATGCCCATCCACAAGCTCGGTAACATCAACCTGTAAACAAATGTTCAAAAGTTATGCATACTACATATACAAGGCTAACGGAACTCGAGTAGATGCGATCCGCATGCTTACGTTTTCGACGCCAGGGATATCGACGGCCTGTATCCCAGCCAATCCTTGCGTGAGCAGGCTGCATATGAGTGAACTAGTAAGTCGAAGAAAAGATGGTGACCCTAAACTGTTCTTCTGTCGACGACCATTGAATATGAAACATCATCTCGGCTCCGCAACCCTTGTTTACCTTGCACGGAAGGTGACGCCCAGAATCCAGTCATCTTTCGAGTACACGTTCACAAACCTTGCAGCAACCATCTGCAGCAATGTCAATATGAAAATTGTGGCAACTTTTAAGATGCCTCAGTATGACACACATGCAAACTGCATGTCACAAATGTTTCTGATCGCATAAAACATGGTACCTTCCTAGCGGGTTCCCATTTCTCGCCTTTGACTGAAACAGGTGCACCTAGGAGCACGACCCTCTCGACGAGTCCCTCTGCTTCCATCAAAACAAGTGAGCGAAACTGCAGCTAAGTATATAGTAGATGTGAGGCACAGATTGTACCATTGTCGCTTGACAAAGCAAGCTCCTGTAAACACTTGAATATGACACGAGCCCCTAGTGAAAACCCAACGAGGGTAACAGGCCTGGGATGATTTTTGGTATCAGATATGGGGAAAAAACTGAGAAACTAACTGCACCAAATAGAATGAGTTGCAGGTGGAATTACCTGTTCCCTTGGGACCCCTTCATAAGTACTTCAGCAAGCATTTTCCCTGCCTTGTCTGATCTGAAATATTGCAATTTATTACTAGTTAAGTAAACAGATCGCTATGATGAGTAAAAAGGCAGCAATCTATGTTGAGTGTGTATGATAGCATGTTATAACATCACAATCTTACTGTTTAAGTACACAAAGAAGCTCTAAAAATCAATTATTTTTTTGGTAAAATTGGTGGGCATTGCAAGCGGTCACAGCTACTGGAATTTGCAGGTACCTGTCGATAGCAACGGACCATTTACTATCGATAAAATCCGTAGCTGCAAGCAGAGTAGCAGGCCATGCAAATGCTGCCAGAAAGCCACTTAGGACTGTTCTCATCGCGCCTTGCTTCATCAGTTCCAAAGCAAGTCCTGCATCAATAGCAATGCAGGTTAATTAAAGGTGTTTACAATTACACAAGCTAGATGTACAAATCTACAAACATTACTTGATGTCAGCCAATCTTGTATTGCTGTACTCACAGCAATTATATGCTTAGACTCCCACTGAAGAATATACCTGCCAGTTATTAGTCAACAGTAATTGTATAAGAATATTGTACTGCTATACCATTAGCTTTAAACACGTGGATGAAGTACAGAAATAATGATCTGAAAAAAGAGCAAGTCAAAAATCATTCTAGACCTTTCTAGGTTATCCTTCCATCCTTCCCAAGGTCTAATGTAGTCCTCCTCATCAAAAGCAAATCCAGAAACCAAGATGCCAACCGCAAGACGCTGAAAGGATGAATGACATTTACAGAGGCCAAATCAGTTCGATTACTATACAGATGAATGGCATTCTAGTGACATGGAATTTGGTGTAACATCCGAGAGAGTTAAAGAACTCACACCCTGATTATGGTTCTCACCAATCGGTTTGAACTCAAATTCTTTTACACTTCCAATCCTTCTGGCCATTTTGGTGCCCGTCAAGCCAGCTCCAGCAGCTAATTTACAAAGATCATTCCAAGGACATAAGTAACCAAGTAGAATATTTCTGCACTACTACATGATTATTCTCGTTGATCCATTCCATCTCCCTTTTGGGAGTTTATGAATTGCATCATCTCCTGGCAATCCATCTAATTATCTTAATTGTAAAATGTGCCGACACAAATGAGGTGTGAAATATAACTCCCATAAACAGGAAACAAAATTTTACGCGGCATAGCATGATGGCAGTATAGGATGAAGAAACAAAAGCTCAAAATGACATCACCCAAATGATTTAGAAAGGACATTCAGACATACCCCCAAATGATGCAGCCACGGCCACAGAGCCAGCAACAGATCCCGCAGCAGTAGCCATAGCAGCAAATCCACTAGCTCCGATAACAGGTATAATTGTTCCTAGCGTTGGAGCAAGAGCACCAAATCCTGCAGCAATTGCTGGAGCAGCTAAACCTGTCATGTAGAAGAAGAGAATATGAACCACCCAAGATATTTTTAGCATCTCAACAGAATTTCCAAAAAATATCTCCTACCCCCAGTAATAGCCAGTAATGCTCCTCCGGTCAATGCAGCTGCACCGATGATTCCTCCACGCTTCCATTTCGCCCATTTGCTTTTGGGTGTTGCGTTCTCTCCTGACTGTTCTTGTTCTTTTGCTGCTGCCATAGCAGAGCATGCGACCATAACCTCGATGGCTTCCTACAGTAGCAGAATGGGTGATCACAAATTATGTAACAACAGCCTGAATACACATTCATATGTTTTGGGTTCCTTTTTGTTTGATGATATCAGAATGCAGTTTCGTAACATCTTATAACATAATTATCACTGCTGAATTGAAGAAGGATGTATTATTGTACAAACCATTTTGACCCACTTCACATCAAGCCAAGTTGCCAGCAACCGAAGGGCGACCCGATGCCGGGCGTCGTAGCCCTTCCTGAAGTGAGAGGACTTCCTGTCGTCTTCCTCTTGCGATACGGGCTTATCAGCCACACAGGCAGAGAGGAGCGTAAACAGCAGCGTCATCTTCCGGTGATGGGTAGCAGGCACATCATCCAGGGACAAGTTATCGATTCCCAGCAAGTCCTCAGCGGGGAAGCCTTTCTCTGAGGATTCAGCCATGCCAGAACTAGTAGAAGCCTTTCTCTGAGGATCACCCTCTTTGGTTGTTTCATCCTTTGCAGTGTCACTGCTCAAGCTCATCACCATGGCATCAACTCCTTTGGCCAAGGCGTGTTCCTGGTCCTGGCTATCCGAAGAGCTCTCGCCGTCTTGTTGGAAGATCATCCTCAGAAACTACAAAATGGAAAATGGAAGTGGAATCAGACGAAGTGAACCACACTTTGAAACAAAACGAAAATAGCTATGTGTATTGAGTGGTTAGTCCCAATTGGACAGTAGAATCCCCAAATGTGCTCTGCACCTCACTGTCTGAAACGAAATGTAAACCCAACTAGGGCGAGTGAGGACACACGAGCGAGGCCAAGGGTCGTACCGCGCCGATGTGGTGCTTGGCCTCCGGCGACGCCGCCGTCTCCTCCAGCCCCGGCCACGCCGCCGGGTCGATCTCCAGGAACCTGAGAGGACGGCGATCCCCAACCCAAAGTGGTAAGTGAAACTGAAACGAAGCGTTTGTGCCAGAATTGGTAACCGCTGAGTCAAATGTGGGGGGCGGACCGGACCTGAAGACGGGGCGGAGGAGGCCGCGGGAGTCGTGCGTCCAGAGCGCCTTGGCGGCGGCTTCGGCGTCCTCCCCGCTGCCGCCGGTGGAGCTGCTGCTGCCGCTGCCGCTGCCGCCGCTGGCGCTGCTGACGCGCTCCTCCTCGTCCGCGGCGGCGGTGGCGGGGGAGGAGCCGAGGAGGACGGACTGGTGGATCTGCGCCTGGCGGAGCGCGAGCGCCAGCAGCGCCCCCGCGGCGTAGCGCTGCGTCGGCGTCAGCAGCGCCGCCGCCATGGCTGGTGGTGCGAGGTCCGGGCTGGACGGCGCGGGCGGCGTGCGCGCAGAGCCCGAAGTCGGCAGCTTCGAGGGAGGGAGAGAGGCGACGTGGACCTGGTTGGGCCGGACGGGACGCGTGGCCGGGGCCGGCCGGCGCCGGTGGTTTTTATACCTTGTGCCGGTCAAAACTTTGGGTTTGCTCACTTCTTCTTTTACTACTAGTAGTACTGTTACTTTAACTTCACATGAAATCTATTTTGAAATATGTTGATTCTGGCAAAATTTGAGGGGAACAAACTGTGCTTTTTCCGATCTGCTAATCCCCATTTGTCTGGAAGCAAATTTGGACCAGTCGATTTCGAAGAGGATAGGAGAGTAGGACTAACATTCGAGCTGGCGCCGGCCGCGACATCATAGGTGGAGACGAGACAGAGGTGACGGTAGCCCCGGTAGGCTGGAGGGTGGAGCGTGTGATCGGAAGTTTCAGAAGGGATCACACACCGGGGTTTACCTAGGTTCGGCCTCCTCATGATTGAGGTAATACCCTACGCCTCCTTGTGGTTTGATTGATTGCGGGGAAAAAAATACTTCACGTTAGGGGGTTACAATATTTGTAAGAACTATCAAGATGATGACTAGATGTCAGATGATCTCGATCTACCTGCTAGCCTCAACTTAGGGTTACACGTCCTGCAAAGTGGCTTGGAGTCTCAACCTGCAGAGAGCCTTGGATTTGTATGCCAAGGTAAGCTTCTTATGGAAGGATACGCGCCCAGAGGCCCTTGGATGGAGACACCTAGGCTTATTGGGCCCTAAGGTGTAAAGTTCTTTTTCTAGTTTTCTTGTTGGTTCTACTGGGACCTACGAACGTGTTATTCTTGTTTTCCCTACTTTTTTTGCCGTCTAAGGGTGTAAATTTTCCTTACATTAGGAAGTCTAAAATCTTATAAAAATTCATAATTTTCAAATTTAAAGTTTCAGAAATGCAAAACCCGCCGAATACTCAGAATTTCTTTTCGAAACTTAGACTAAGCATCAGATAGGTACAAAGAAAGCATAGGTTGAACAAATCGATTGAAATCACTATTAGATTGAAAACCAATAAGATTAATAATAAATGTATTAAAAAGGATGCAACCAATGTATTTTTGTTCTTCAATTTTGAATCTTGAAGACTTGAACGGCCAAATAAACTGGTACTATTTATTTGCCCAATATGACAAGACCAGTTTATTACTTCAGTTTTGAAGGATGTTACAACCATTTTTTCTCCTAACCATACCCATCCCGTGCCAAGAAAGGAGGCAACCACGAGATAGGCAGAAAGCTTGGGAGCCGACAAACAACAAGAGGACAACCATCATGGCGCAAGCAACCATGTCCCTAGAGCCAAGAAGGTGCGCTTTCACGAACGTCCTGACCCTCACCTTCCAGCAGGCCCCATGGTACCGATTAAGCTCATCGATCACTCTTTCCAGAGCCGGCACCCTCGTCAGCCTCACCGACCGGGTCATCCCGTTCCACAGCTCGGCCACTTCCTGGTCACTCTTGAGGTGGTTCAGTATGATCCCGTGCTCCCTCAGCAGCCGGGCATCCTCGTCGGTGTCGATGATCCCGTTCATGAGCTCGACGTACCGCGCGAAGACCAGTGCCCTAGAGCCGACAGACGCCTCGTAGGCCACCAGGTTCCGCAGGACGACTTCAGTGGTCATGTCGATGCTGATCGCGCAAAATTCGATCGTGGAGATGCCACCGGTTGTTGGGGTGAATGTGACACCGACATAGGCGAGTTCGGAGATAGAAGGCACCGCGATCTCCTCCAACAGAGGTGATATGTTTCTGTTCTAAACATCGGATGCACCCTTGGGTTCACGGGCGCCTCGTTGAGTAGCTAGCTGCTCGATGGGTTGCCTGACCATTGACAGGCATGGAAGAGCGGCTAGGAACTTTAGAAACATCCTCACCATGAAATCTGTCACCAACGACGCCAACTTCAAGCCACGCTTCACGAGCAATTCCGTTATTGAACTCATAGTCGATCTCTGCGGGTGGTCACACAACCCATCTCCGGCTTCTTCCGTTGCACCATCCGACTCTTCCACACAACCACATGGCAACATGTTAGAGTATAGGAAATCTAGCAAGTGGGCGTGTCGTGTGGCGTCGGTGCATGGAGAGCTTATCCCCTTGAGCAAGCAGACCTCCTGAAAGAACCCTGACAAAATGGAGCTCAGATTAGGCCGTGGCACGCCATGGCCTGACGAGCACCACATCTCGACTACTTTTACGACAAGAAACATTGGAATCTGGTTCTCCAGCATCACGATGTCACGTAGCAGCATGCTGTGTACAGATGTTCTATGAGATGGGTCAACCAGATGCGACATCCTCGAGGGCATCCTTTGTGTTGTCCTCCGGTTTTTGGTCTCGCAGAAAGTCTGCAGGAACTCGAGAAGAAATGACACGTCGATCGCCATCATCCATGCCAGTGTCTCGTTGGTGAGATTGAGTTGCCTGCAAGAACTAAACACAAGGTAATTAGTAAAGATCAAGATTTCCTTCGGTTATGCAAGTAGGATATATTTATTATTCTGCACTTAAACCTGTGATAGTGAGAACGAATCCGGTGCTCGAATGTGGCAAAGACGTCCACAAGTTGTTGCAAGTTCTTACTTGGCAGGTGGCTTTGGGCTCTCTTGGCTGCAGAGAGCTTGTACATCTCCATGTCACAGTCCTTCACGACAATGGTGGTAAGGGCCCAAGGCCACCAGCTGAGGCACATACGCTTCCGGCTTAGTGCACAACAGGGGCTTGAGGACATCGAATGTGGAGACGGGCTGCTCATCGCCTAGCTCGATCTCCTCTTCAAGGATTCGACGAATCCGGATGATCCATTGTGTTTCATCAAATGGGAGGTCTGAGCATGTCACCATTTGGCCTGTGATAGATGTGGGTTTTACAGGTCATTTTATTTGAGAGCATGCATGCGGGCATTATGAGAGGAGGGCCAGAGTAAGAAGTGATCTAAAATGGTCATCGGTTAGATTGAAAAGCGTACTACTCCTACTTATGAAGCTTATATTTATTAGCATCAACGTAGTAACCGAAGCGTTTTGGAAGGCAAAAGAAACTGAATCAAGATACTAGACGATTACAAAAGAGGCCAATAGTAGTAGAGTAGACTGGGAAAACCTACGGAAGGAAATAGAATTACCACTTGTGTTTTTCATAACTGACGTCCTAAATCTTGCTACCACACTTTTCTTAACTTTGACTAAAGGAAACACAAATTAATTCAAATTTACAAGGTGAAGACAACATGGCAATAACGATTTTTTTACTTGAAACCTTTGAAGCAGTATACCTTTTCAACCAAAACCAAAAAAA